>NC_069501.1:886588939-886738939 GCF_027579735.1 Bombina bombina | reverse complement strand
AGTCCTATATATGTATTATTTATTATTTAGGGAAGAAATGTACATTTATTTTAATTAAAATTGGTTTACCATAGGATTCTAAAGTTTAAGGGTATGTAATAACTCATGCCATTGGTAATATTCCAGTGCCTTAACATTTAAAAGAAAAAGGGATTTAAAAGAAGTACCTATGTCTTAGAGTATATAGGGCTAGGCTCACAAGTTCATCCCTTCGTATAGGTTGTGGTGTTAATCAACAGTTAATGCATACATCTGGGTATCACATGTTATAGGTTATCAAGTGGTATGCTCTGGCTATTAAGTTAGTACAGCACTCCATTTTATTTTGGCTAGATAGTCCCCTGTGGATTGTGCAGTATAGGTTTAGTGTATAAATAGAGATAGTTAACAAGGGCAAGGTAGAGAAGTAACATAACTGCACACCTATTTTAGCTATATGGTAAAAAAGTATCACTCAAAAATAAGACCCCAGCTCGTTGCTCGCCAATGTTAAGATCTCGCCGTCCCAGCCGCAGACAGCAAGACCCCAAGTTATAATAATGGAGGAGTACACACTAAGGAAAGAGTCAAACTCAGTTTCTAGCTACAAGTACAATAAGTGTGCCACTATGCTTACTTTGTCTCTTCTCAAACTAGTGGGTATAGTAAAATGAGCAACTTTACTGCTATTACTGTAACAAGCAGAGGGAATGATATGTAGGGTATAGCTACGGTTTGCTAGTCTCCCATCCACATTAATTCACTCATGTACATGAACAATGAAAAAAGATAGGCGTTGTGAGCACCAAAATACATAGGACACAGCTGGTAAGGAAGTAATGCATGCTAATCCTGTAGGTGTATATTGGGTAAATATATATCTTCCAGAATTGTAGCCATCTTGCAGCAATACGTACAGGAAGCTAATTGTAAAATAGCAGGGACAAAGATAATACGCAGATATATTATAGACATTGTGTTCAGCAAAACGTAATAAAGGGCAACCTAACCAAACATGGTACTAGATAAATGCTAATTGATGCTCAAATAAAGTCCAGTGTATATTCATAAACGTCCATATAGATTAAGCTATCATTCCTTATGGGGGGCTTTACAATCATAGAACTCACCATCCCCATCCATATCTATCACTGTATCTAGCCCACACCTGTTTTAATGCAAAAGGGTCCATACAATAGGTGTATGTAATCTTGGCAAGCGAGACCCCATATAATTAACCACCACCTAATATCCCTCACGAGACTGAGTCTGAAGCGGGCTGCAAGCGGGCTGCAAGCGTGCCCAGGGCTGCAATGGATGACCTCTTTTTACCGTCCCACATCGACCCTTCTAGCTTCTGGATCTTAGCGGAATATTGAACGGCTGTGTGCTGATCCCCTTGATCGTTCAGAAAGTAGCAGTCCAAAGCTGTCCCGGGATCCGGGTACGGGACAGAAGGAGAGTGGACAGGCCAAGGTAGGGTTGGTGCGCCGGTCTCAATTCTGTGATCTAGGCAGGTTACTATATATGATCCGTTTGGAGGACAA
Organism: Bombina bombina; assembly: GCF_027579735.1. Taxonomy (NCBI): domain Eukaryota; kingdom Metazoa; phylum Chordata; class Amphibia; order Anura; family Bombinatoridae; genus Bombina; species Bombina bombina. The sequence continues at coordinate 886,737,413 of NC_069501.1, read as the reverse complement.
TGGCTTGTAAGGGGAATACCAGGTTGCCGTACTGTAACCGCTCTCCTGCTCTTATCACCAGACTTGTGTAGAGAATTCTCCATGCTATCGGCATGAAGGTGCCGTTCTGAGTTGCTGACATGATCCCAAGCAGCGTCTAAGGTATTCCCAAGGCGGAGGAAATGTTCATCCAGAAGATCTTTAAGTTGGTTATGTAACGTGGCATAATTAGACTCCATTCGGTAGTTAGAAGTGTATCTTCCCTTCAGGGTGTTTTGTGCCAGTACTCTCTGTGTACTTAGCACTCAGCACTGTGTGCTGCATAATGACAGGGCCCCAGTGTGCCCTGCCGGGGGTAAATTAAAAGGCCACAACCTTAAAAACTGCTCCGGGTACTCACAGCTGTCTCTATCGCCTTAGTTTTGGCCCATCCGATGTAGAAACTTTTATGTATCAGGAACCTGGGCATGTAGTAGAGAGATGAGCCGTTTGGGCTGTTATATTAGTCAACAATAGATAGATTGCTGGAGCAGAGAGGTGATGTGCGACCTTGAGCACAACACATAACTCACAACTTGTAATTTGTAAGATGTTAAGAGTGGCCACACAATCTATTGAAAGTTTAGGGCGTGCTATAGAGATGTCAGTTGTAATTCTGTTTTACCATAGGCTTGTGCGCTATTCTTTAAACGGGCCCGCAATATTTATAGTGCCCCCTGTACAATCAATAAGGCTCCACTTGTAATCTGGGCCTATATGTATAAAAAAAATCTAGAATTATATGTGCTTGTAACTCTACTCTAGCTTTGTTAGCGCTACTTTCAAATTAGTTTGATCACAGTCTAATGGAGATTTACTCCCAAAATGTTTTTTTTCTTTCATGATTCAGATAGAGCTTGCAATTTTAAGCAACTTTCTAATTTACTCCTATTATCAAATTTTCTTAATTCTCTTGCTATCTTTATTTGAAAAGCAAGAATGTAAGTTTAGAAGCCGGACCATTTTTGGTTCACAACTTGGGTTGTCCTTGCTGATTGGACAGCACCAATAAACAAGTGCTGTCCGTGTTATGAACCAAAATTGGCTTAGATGCCTTATTTTTCAAATAAAGAAAGCAAGAGAACAAAGAAAAATTGACAATAGGAGTAAATTAGAAAGTTGCTTAAAAATGCTTGTTCTATCTGAATCATGAAAGAAAAAAATTAGGTTCAGTGTCACTTTAAGGTTACAGTAAAGTGCTTTTGAATTAACCCCTTTGTTCACTGTTGAATAAAAATACTCATTTACATCTGTGAGATTAACTTATTGCAATTTGATTCCATCCTCATCACTGCTAAACCATTTGAATGCTATTTGTATCTTGGCATAATATATTACATAGTATATTGTCAGATTTAATATATTACAAGTATTATTTTACACAATATTTACATTTATTGATTGTAAATGCACCATTTCCATAAAACAAGATGGACACTATGGGTTTCTATTAGAAGGACTTATGATATCTTTTTTTACTGGATTTTAACAGTACTGAAACTGTATAGCATGCACCTGCTCCCTCCCAACATGCTATCTGCATAGAAGATGTTAAAACAAGATTGTGCATTGGTGACCAAGTTTTTATAGGTAAAGAAAATACATGCTATATATATAATTGACACATATATATGGCCACTAGGGGGCACTCTCATCATATAAAAAAATGTCCACTATAATAAAGATTTCCTCAAGAAACCAATCCTAAAATGCTGTATCTGGCTTAGGCAGCTCCTTTTCAAAAGGTGGTCAGCCTCTCTGGAACAGGATCTAAAATAAAATAAAACAGGATCTAAAATAAAAAATAACAACACAAGGGCGCCAATGGCAAAGAACAGTCACCACTCAGAGCAGATATATGATCACTTTAAACTCACAAAGAGGATGCACTGTTAAGTGCTAGCAATGCAGATTAGAACTTCAGAGTTGTCCAGCTAATTTAATCATGGAATGGCAGGATCCTAGTTGGTTACAGGCAGCAAACTTGGCATGAGAGCGCAACTTCTGTGGGAACAATAACACAAAACCACGGGGTGCAGGACAGATATAATACATGTGATAATAGTGTGAAATGGGAACACATCACAATTGCACCTCCAGGTGCAATCTTAGCAGACTGGGACTTCACAGCCACCCAGCTGACTGAACTTCAAGGCAAAAACAGAAACCATGGCTAGAGGTCAATCAAAAGGCCAGGTATTCCATTGGAAAACAAGCAGGTGTGTATAAAATAGAATCTATTTTATAGGTTACCTGCCTTCATGCAAATACGGTCACAACAGAGCATTTACAGTGCTTGCATCTTCATTATTGAACTCAGATTCAAACAGCTGTGATCACATTTAGGAGTTAAAAAATGTAGGCATGAGGTCCTCATAATAATTTTATAGAGTAAAATTTTAGCTTGAGGACTGTATATCTCGCTATTCAGGATTCTGTGAAGGAAAGGCACCGTCATTACAATATAAAGTTTATAAAAATCCCCAATGGTTTTGTGTGATTTTTCTCCATCTCCTCAAGTTTTTTATTATTGGGCCCTTGGTATTAAGGAAACCTCTTTTTTTGTCTGATATGATTGATATGCTACTTTTTTTTCACTAAAAGCTATTTTTATACTTTAAAGCTCATGGCATTTCTTTTTCAAGTAGCGCACGTTTTGACTAGCTGCTTTATCAGAAGTATTGTATGTGCCAGTATTGTATTGTATATACAGCACAGTATTGTATATACAGAACAGAAATAAAAATTATGTTTGGAGATAATTATTGTAAAACGCTATATTTTCTTTTTATCATCATTAAGTAAACTGCCAAGCCATCTGTGCAGTGAGCAAAATAATTCTCTTTTCTTATTGCAGGTTTTCTTATAATTACAATAGATTTTAGTTTCTTAGCAGAAGTCTTTTCTTTTCTAGTAGGGGTCTGAGCCTGTAAATCTATAAAAAAAAATAATTTATTAAGCTACACGGTTCAAAGTCACTTTTTATGTACCTCAATTCACTGCTATAATTCAGTAAACCAAAGCTAACAGACTACCCCCTGATTTAACCACAGCAGGGCTCATTGCTTTCAGAAACTAATCTATAATACGGACTTAATAACTTCAAAGCTTCACACATTGAATAACTAGAGATTTTTTTATGGTTCAGTTCAAGAAATGTTCACATAAAAAGAGAAACAGGTGGCATATGAGACAGTTACATAGAAATTCTGCAGAAAGTACATGGTAAATTGGCTCTCTGATAAACTTAATTTATCACAATGCTAATATTTGGCCTTACATACTGAGTATATTTGCTGAAAAATTGATTATATTAGTATGCCACAAAGAATATGTAAGAAATATATTTTAAAAGAAGGCACTAATACATATTGTATGGCACATCCAAGTTTGGGTAGAAATGCTTAAGTTGTAATTTATAGTACATTATTCCTATTAAAAAAAGTAATATTGCACCATGCATGGTGGTCATGCCCCCTTATCGCAAAATACTGGAAAGCGGGTTTTAAATCAATGTCTGACATCATAGAAACAGCCATAACACCCACTATACATATCCTACTGTTTTAGACATAACTAAACCACACAAGAAGATTAAAAAATCCTGTCTCCTCATAATGATCAAAAGTGCCAAAAAAAACTAATTCCCAAGCATTGGAAATCCTGTACTCCCCCCTCACCCAAAGAACGGCACACACAAACCTCAGATCTCCTTCAACTAGAACACTTCCATTACTTGAAAACAGACAAACTAGACCAATATCAGGAAATGCTTGACTTATGGAGCAATTTCACACCCCAGAATGACGATTGAGACCATGACATAGTTAATCCCGGGACATCACTTCTTCCCTCCTACCTCCCACATTCAGATGGATATTCAACCAATTGTCCAACACTATAATTCAAGCCTAGACCTAAACTCAATTTCTTATTACCCCTTCTCTCTTTCTCCCACCCCTACTTCTCAGTAATTTCCCACACAACCCCAAGATCAGGTCCTTGTAACCCTTTCCCCTGCTTCCACTTACCCTTTCCCAGTTCCACACTTTAAACACCTTTCCATACACCACCTATAATAAGCTTGCTTATTTCTTCCTCTTTGATATTTTATTGTTTCCATATGCCTTATTGTTTGGCGAGGTTAAAATAGTATAACTTTAACAAAAGTTCCTACAATATACTATGACAAGGAATCAGCGAATCACAAACGGCAGTCCTAGTAACCATCAAGACATTTCGACTAACTCTGAGCAAACAACAAGACTTCTAATACTCATCCCATAGACGGATAGATACAGAATGTACAGTAGTATAACATTTACCATGTTATTGTATCTTGTCCCTTGTCAATGTCTTTGTTGATTGTAATATTACTATTTCTGTTACTCTGAAATCAACAATAAAAATGTTTAAAAGACAAAAAAAGTAATATTGCAAAGGAAACTTCCAAATTGATCATTGACCACTGAAAGTTCTTAAGCATTATAATTTATACAGCTTAGAAGTAAAGTTATGTTTTTGCCATGTTAACTCCTTATATTTTATATGGGGGCAACTCAACAGCAGTATTTCAGTCAATCAGAAAACACTTTTAAAAGAGAGTTTTGGAAGATTTTTATAAGTTTTTAATTTTGGGACTATTTTTTAAAGCTAATTTGAGACACTGTTCAATGACAGATATTCACTGTTCACATGAATATTTCAATGGTAGATAATCTGGCATATTAAATTCTTCCACTTTTATAACCTTATGCCTTTTAGTTAATAATTCTAGTTCAAGGTTTTGCTGGCCCTCCAGCGTTTACCACATCTCCTTGACAAAATATGTATTGTACAATGAAGATTATTTAAAGTATTGAAGATTATTTAAAGTATTGTAGATATATTAAAAGGTATTTAATGGTTGCTTGCTATTATTTCAAACATAAATATATATTTGAAAATATATGTACTGTATATGTTTAAAAAATAGAAAGCATAATTAAATACCTTTTACGCTATAGATATACAGTATACAATACTTCGCATCTTCTTTTTTTCGGCTCTCTTCCTTGAGTCCAGTAGTAAAGGATAATTAGAATTTAAAATTAAATATCTTTTTGCTATTAGCTGATTAAAATTAGCCAATAGAGAAAAAGCAATATCCCTATATAAAGCAGTTCTGTGTTTCCGGAAATTGAGTGTGTAGCGGTGACCTCATGAAGAGCAGGGCTTGGGGAAGAGGCAGAAAAAAAGAAGAAGCAGAGCGCAGGTGGTGGAAGAGGCTGTGGAAGTCCTCCTCTGCCGCTGCGAAAATGAGCCACCAGCACCAGGAGCAGGGATGAAGAGGGCCCAGCGTCAGATCAAGAGGAGCCAGATTTTCAATCTGATTACAACCTTTGGGGTTCGTTAGGGATAGGCAGAGCAGCTCCATCTTCAAGACATCCGACGCGGAGCATCCTCTTCAAACGAAGTCCAACTGAAGAATGAAGGTTACTTTAAATGACGTCATCCAAGATGGCATCCCTTGAATTCTGATTGGATGATAGAATTTGGAATTAAGGTAGAAAATATCCTATTGGCTGATGCAATCAGCCAATAGGATTGAGCTCGCATTCTATTGGCTGATCCAATCAGCCAATAGAATGCCAGCTCAATCCTATTGGCTGATTGGATCAGCCAATTGGATTGAACTTCAATCATATTGGCTGATTGCATCAGCCAATAGGATTTTTTCTACCTTAATTCCGATTGGCTGATAGAATTCTTAGGTTAGGATTTATTTTACAGGTAAATTTGAATTTATTTTAACTAGGTAGTTATTAAATAGTTAATAACTATTTAATAATTATTGTACCTAGTTAAAATAAATACAAAGTTGCCTGTAAAATAAAAATAAACCCTAAGCTAGCTACAATGTAACTATTAGTTATATTGTAGCTAGCTTAGGGTTTATTTTATAGGTAAGTATTTAGTTTTAAATAGGAATAATTTAGTTAATGATAGTTATTTTATTTAGATTTATTTAAATAATATTTAAGTTAGGGGGGTTAGGGGGGTTAGGGTTAAACTTAGATTTAGGGGTTAAAAACTTTAATATAGGGGCGGCAGATTAGGGGTTAATAAGTGTAGGTAGGTTGCGGCGACATTGGGGGTGGCAGATTAGGGGTTAATAAATATAATGTAGGTGTCGGCGATGTTGGGGGTGGCAGATTAGGGGTTAATAAGTGTAAGATTAGGGGTGTTTAGACTCAGGGTTCATGTTAGGGTGTTAGGTGTAGACATAAAATGTATTTCCCCATAGGAATCAATAGGGCTGCGTTAGGAGCTTTACGCTGCTTTTTTGCAGGTGTTAGGTTTTTTTTTTCAGCCGGCTCTCCCCCATTGATTCCTATGGGGAAATCGTGCACGAGCTCACCGCTACCGTAAGCAGCGCTGGTATTGAGGTGAGATGTGGAGCTAAATTTTACTCTTCGCTCACTTTTTTGTGGCTAATGCCGGGTTTGTAAAAACCCGTAATACCAGCGTTGTCTGTAGGTGAGCGGTGAGCTGAAACTGCTCATTAGCACCGCACACCATTACCGACAAAACTCGTAATCTAGGTGCCTATTTTTTATTTTCTGTAACAGATTTTTTAAATTTTATTTTAACTTAGATTTTAATTTTTTTCATATAACTTAGGGGGTTCGTTTAGATGGGTGTTTAGGTGTTATGTAGAATAGGCTTTTTATTGTAACTTTTATTTTTTGAGGATAGGTTTTTTAGGTAATTTTATTATAAGGGCTATTATAATTTATTTTTGTGTTAGGGTTTAGTTTTTTTTTGTTTTGGGTGTTTTTTTATTTTATAGGGCATGTAGATTAGTGTTAGGTATAATTGTGTTTTTTTAATTTTGGATACTGTATTTTTTATTTTATGTAACAGATTTTTTTAATTTTATTGTAACAGATTTTAATTTTTTCATATAACTTAGGGGGTTCGTTTAGATGGGGGTTTAGGTGTTATGTAGAGTAGGGTTAGATTGCATTGGGGTTTGTGGCAATTTAGGGTTCATTTTCTTTACAATTAACTTAGATTTTATTTTAAAAGTAACTTTGGGGCTTTAGTTTAGAGTAGGGTTTAAGTGTTATGTAGAGTAGTGCTAGATTGCTTTAGGGCTTGTGGCAGTATTGGGGTTTGTCAGTATATTTATAAGAATCTTAGCAGTACTCTCCAAATAATATGTGAGTATATGGCAGGGTTATAACTTAAAATATTTAACAATCTTTCTTTAAACTGAACCCACAATCAAATACACATATACTAAGACAATAAAATTAATATAAATTGCTGAATTCTTTATTATTAGTTAATATCTATGAACATATTGAAATATATTTATGAGAACCAGAATATGAATCAATATTATACGCGTTTAAAAACTATTAAAATATGCTATGCAAACTTGCAAAGTTCATACATGTTTACCTTATTCACAATAGCGTTTCATTCAGATTTGCATTTAAAATATCACAATGAGACTTAAGATAGCAGCTACAAATATTCAGCAATACAATTTACAGTGCTAATTTAAACAATAGTACAATATACACTTCTATTAAAACATCAGAAATTGTATGTATTATTTGTGCCAATAGCCAAACTCTGAATTATAACTCTATATTTGCACAGATGATACAATTTAGCATTAAGGATATATGTTTAACAATACTATGAATATGACTATGAATATGAGCTAAAATACAAACTGCTCTTTAAATTTATTTACTACAGCAATCTTTTAATACATTACCAAGATGAACACCAATCGATATCCAGTATTTCTTAATAGGAACAATCTCACCTCATATAAAAATAAGCGTAATTGCAATTGATAAGAAAAAGTATGGCGCACTTTGCTTATAGTTTGACTGTCTCCGACGCAACAATTTTCAGTCAGTTTAGCCAAATCCTTAGCAGCCAGTCTCCTTTACTCATCCTGCCTTCCACTTATATTCTCTAATCATAGGTGAGGAATATGGGTGGCCCTTTGGAAACTTTGTCCCTTCTGATTGGGCAGCCTGGGATATATGGTTGCTAGGGAAAATGCACCTTTGTTAGCAACCAATTTTCCTCTAGCTATAATTCCTGCATCGCAACACCGGATTCTGTCCATCGGGGGGGCCACATGACAAACAAAACAGATTCATTTAACCATTTCTAAACATTTTACAATATTTCCCATATAATGATTATATTAAAAATACTATAATATTGCATTAATTACTTACAATCCGAATTCCAGGCAGGATAGCACTATGTGAATTTTCTAATTATTTTAATATGAAACATCATGTGTCTTTATTATATTAAAGGAATTATACTGACAATTATTCCAGATTGATAACATTTAAAATCCTGACATCCTGCATTCATGCAAATACAGCATGTTTCACATTTCTAACAAATTCTGAATATATAATTTGATGCCTATGACCAATTGTTGCCTGTAACAGAAACAGAAATAAGTGTTAGAAATGATTTAAGCATATGTCTATTTGCAATATTATCACTGTAGTTATTATTCAATACAGCAATTATTTATTTAAATATAATATGTTATCTGAATATATGTACATGTATATATATATATATATATATATATATATATATATATATATATACACATGTATTAATTTCTAGGCTGTCTTTTAACAATGGGTTTATTGCAATTTCCATTTAATCTATTACAAAATTTTAATCCATCTTCCACATATACATATTCATTTCTATGCAGTGTTCAAAATTATACAAAATCCAGCAGACCATAGATTGTTATATAGTTATTTAAACTTTCAGGCTGTATAAAGGAAAAAAAAAATATATTTTTTTAATTTAAGCAGTATATTATAACATGTGTCTCTGCTGGTCAATTTTCAATGACACAGCAGGGATTAATTTGCATTCCAATGTAAATGGTTAAAGTTCTTACAAAATATGTCCCCTGAAATAGACTTATAGGCTCCTTTGTGATGAGTAGGAAGTTTATCACACATTTCCAGGTAGTAAAACATATGGTCTCTTGAAATGGCTTAATGGTCTTATACTATCTCAAACCATAAAACTCTGTATATAGTTAAATAAACATGGTCATTTTACAAGGCTGTGCCAATTACCAGTTCCTTTTTAAACAAATTGCTTTTCCTTGAAGTTTTTCACCTCCAGCTACGGAGCAAATGTTGCCTTTTAAAGTCTCTGGAGACATCCTGTCTGTATTTAAGTCTTGAGATGTGTATTCAAATCATGTGGGTTTTTGAGTTAAATCCTGACATCAAAATTGCAATCTCATTTTAATAATACCTGATAGAAATATGGTTTCATACATAAACACATTCCCCTGTCCTATTTACACATATATATATATATATATATATATATATATATATATATATATATATATGTCATTTACCTGTACCCTGACAGGTTAATAGGATAGATACTTGCGGTGGGTATGTGGTGGTATAGGGGTCAATAGGATAGTACTTGTGTTGGGCTAGTGGCCATTAATTGGACAGTACTTGCGTTGGGCTAGTTGTGGTATAGGGGTTAATAGGATAGTACTTATGGTGGGTATGTAGCAGTGCGATGGATACCTTGGCTAAACCCGACTGGGAATCTCTGCCAAATGGGTCCTGCTTCCTCCCTGCCGACTGCAGCTATGTAGCTGGCAAGTGACCACAGGCTATAGCCACCCCTGATACCCGACAGCACCCTGTGGCAGACTCTGGCTACCCCGACTAGGAAGCTCTGCCAGAGGGTCCTTCCTATACCTGACAACAGGCTGCTATGTAGCAAGGAAAAGTGATTTTAGCAGGGCTCACCCAAATAACTAGACTCTAGCATTCAGGTGAAAACAAGAACTAATTTTATTGGAAAACACACACTCCTTTTATACACACAGCTCATCTTGATAAGACACTGGACAATCCCACAATTTTCCCGCCATTCCTGCCCCTCTAGACAGACCGGCGCCTCCATAGCAGCCACAGACCCACAGAATCCCAGGACTCAGGGGTGGTGGTTTCAGGGTAATCCCAGGGTGTCATTTTAAAGCTCACGGTCCACAGATTACACAGTCCAAAAAGTGGCATGATTTGTTATTTGGGACCGGATATACTGTCCGTTGAAGTTATGGTGGTAGGGGTGTCCAAAACCCCTGGTTCCCAAAGAAGCTCCCTTATGGTAATTCCCCCACGTCTTGTCCTCCCTAGGGGCTATCAATCCCCAAAAGTGCGGAGCTCTTGGGCAAAGGGCCGCTGGAGCGACCAGGGTTAAAGTTAGTGGGGGTCCTGCTGTTCTGTGGCCGACCGGGAGTTCCAGGAGCCTGGCCAGCCTGAGAGGGGTTAGGCGGGTGTTCATTGTGAGGCAGCTGACCGGGAGTTCCTGGAGCCCGGCCAGCCTAGGAGGGTTTTTCCCAGTTATAAATCAGCTCTTCCATGACCAAGTGTACACAGCAAAACAACACATAGCACACATCTGGGAGATCCCGTAAGCCATGAAATGGCAAAATCTAATGTAACAGGGATTGAGCCATGTAGTAAGGGGGGGGGGTAGCCTTGGCTGTTTGGTATCCATGACATCTCCCCTTCTAGTTTGGCAGACTCGGCTAAACCCTAAACAGGGCTGTCCAACGGTGGACCTCCACTTCTTGGTTGCTGGGTGAGGTTATCCCATCTGTCATGGGCTTGGGGCATCCTGGAGGGTTCCTGCTGGTGTTTTGCCCCTGTGCCCTAGGCAAGACTCGGGTGCCCAAACTTGTGGCACCAACTGCAGGGCCGGTTCTCCCCCGGGCCCAATGTCATGTCTGCCCCCTGTGGAAAATCCTCCTGGGCTGAAAAAGGGTAGAGATCATGCCCAGCTACTAGTGAGAGGGCTGTCTCTCCTCCTGGGAATGGGATCTGCCACTGGGGAGGGAGGCCAGCTACCTCCGCTCCCTAGAAAGGGTGCTGCTGCTGGGGAGGGAGACCAGCTGTCTCCCCTCCCTTGAAGGGGTGCTGCCACTGGGGAGGGAGGCCGGTTGTCTCCACTTCATGCAAGGGGTTCTGCCGCTGGGGAAAGATATCGATATCCATCTCTCCCTGAAAGGGGTTCTGCCTACGGGGAGGGAGGATGACTACCTCTGCTCCCAGAGGATAGCTCTGCCACTGGGGAAAGAGACTGGTTGTCTCCTCTCCCTGTACCTGGCTCTGCCGCTGGGGAGAGAGACCAACTGTCTCCTCTCCCTGCAAGGGGTTGTGCTGCTGGGGCGAGTTATCGACATCCGTTTCTCCTTGCATGGGGTTCTGTGTAAGGGGAGGGAGGACGACTACCTCAACTCCCAAGGGATGGCTCTGCCGCTGGGAGAGAGGCCGACTGTCTCGTCTCCCTGCTTCTGGCTCTGCTGCTGGGGAGAGAAACCAACTGTCTCCTCTCCAAGGAAGGGGTTCTGTGTAAGGGGAGGGAGGACATCTACCTCCGCTCCCAGGGGATGGTTCTGCTGTTGGGGAGAGTGACCGACTGTCTCCTCTCCCTGCTCCTGGCTCTGCCACTGGGAAGAGAGACAGACTGTCTCCTCTTTCAGGAAGGGGTTATGTGTAAGGGGAGGGAGGACGACTACCTCCGCTCCCAGGGGATGGCTCTGCCGCTGGGAAGAGAGACCGACTGTCTCCTCTCCCAGGAAGGGGTTCTGTGTAAAGGGGAGGGAGGATGACTACCTCCACTCCCAGGGGATGGCTCTGCCACTGGGGAGAGAGACCGGTTGTCTCCTTTCCCTGTACCAGTCTCTGCCACTTGGGAGAGAGACCAACTGTCTCCTCTATCGGGAAGGGGTTCTGCCGCTGGGGAGAGTTATCGACATCTATCTCTCCCTTAAAGGGGTTCTATGTAAGGGGAGAGAGGATGACTACCTCCGCTCCCAGGGGATGGCTCTGCCACTGGGGGGAGAGACTGACTGTCTCCTCTCCCAGTAAGAGGTTCTGCCACTGAGGAGAGAGGCCGACTGTCTCCTCTCCCAGGAAGGGATTCTGTGTAAGGTGAAGGAGGTCAGTGACCTCCTCTCCCTGGTTTCCTGTAGCTGTTGCAGGTGCTGGGCAGAGGCCGGCTGCTCTCTGCCCTGTTGCCAGAGCTTCTGCTGGGGTGGCTCTCTGGTCCAAGACCATTAGCTCGGAGCCAGACTGCTGATCAGGATTCAGCAGCTCTGCATATGCCACTTCCAGTTCCCATTCCAGGACACTCATAAAATCCAGATCGGCTTCAAGCCAAGGCACTCCTGAAACATCCAACAGTCTCTCTTGGTACCCGCAAATTTCTGCCAGTCTTTTGTCCGTCTTGTCCCCAAAGTCTGAGTCCTTTAGCATCTTTTCAAATAGTAATCCAGACCTTCCAAAGCCAAAGCCCTCTGGGGGGTAAACCTCCTCCAGCCATGACTGAACATACATAGCATACCTCTGGAGGGCTATTTAGTCATCCTCCAGCACCATCTCTGTCTGGCCCAGTCCATGTAAGGCAATCATCTGTTCCTCCCTGGGCTGCTCTTCCAGGAATGGCATTCGTAAATATAGCTGGAGCCAGTAATTTTCCGTGTCAGTGGGGAGGACCTTTCCATAACAGTCCCGCTCCTGTTGAAGAGCCTTCCTCCAGAGTCGCTGGCGGAAAAAGTTCCTCTCTTCCCGCTCGTTCTGTGCAGAACCAGGACTGTACAGCTGGGCCAGCGCCTCTGGCATTCTCCATTGGAACATGGCCTCTATGGTTACCGGTTACTGTGGCACTTCTCCTCTGTCAGCAGGAACCTTGTGGAAGAAGCAGATACCACCGCTGCAACCAATGTGACGGATACCTTGGCTACCCCGAATGGGTAGCTCCACCAAACGGGTCCTGCTTCCTCCCTGGCGACTGCAGCTATGTAGTTGGCAAGTGACCACAGCCTGTAGCCACCCTTGATGCCTGACTGCACCAGTATTCAGGGTCCCACCCTGTGGCAGACTCTGGCTACCCCGACTAGGTAGCTCTGCCAGAGGGTCCTTCCTATACCTGACAACAGGCTGCTATGTAGCGAGGAAAAGTGATTTTAGCAGGGCTCACCCAAATAACTAGACAACTAGCATTCAGGTGAAAACAAGAACTAATTTTATTGGAAAACACACACTCCTTTTATACACACAGCTCATATTGATAAGACACTGGACAGTCCCACAATTTTCCCGCTATTCCCACCCCTCTAGACAGACCGGCGCCTCCATAGCAGCCACAGTCCCACAGAATTCCACAGAATTTTAAAGCTCTCTGTCCCCAGATTACACAGTCCAAAAAGCGGCATGATTTGTTACTGAGGACCGGAGATACAGTCTGTTGAAGTTATGGGGGTAGGGGTGTCCAAAACCCCCAGTTCCCAAAAGAATCTCCTGTCCAGTAATTTCCCCTCCTGTTATCCTCCCTTGGGACTACCAATCCCTAAAAAAGCTGAGCTCTGGGGCAAAGGGCCGCTGGAGCGACCAGGGGTAACGTTAGCGGGGGGTCCTTCTGTTCTGTGGCCGACTGGGAGTTCCAGGAGACCGGCCAGCCTGAGAGGGGTAAGGCGAGTGTCCGTTTTGATGTGGCCGACTGGGAGTTCCAGGACCCCGGCCAGCATAGGAGGGTTTTTCCCAGTCATAGATCAGCTCTTCCATGATACACAGCAAAACAACACATAGCACGTATCTGGGAGATTCCATAAGCTATGAAATGGCCAAATCTATTGTAACAGGGAGTGAGCCATGTAGTATGGGGTGGGGGGTAGCCTTGGCTGTCTGGTATCCGTGACAGGCGGTATAGGGGTTAATAGTATAGTACTTGCGGTCTGTATTTGGATGTATAGGGGTGAATAGGATAGTACTTTCGGTGGGTATGTGGCAGTATAGGGGTTAATAGGATACTACTTGCAGCGGGCTAGTGGCGGTTTAAATATTTATTAGTGTGGTGATTGTTTGGTACATCGGTTTAGGCATATAAGGATTGGGGGTTAGGCACGGCAGGTCTATTCCAAGTGATCCTTTACTATACATCACCAATATGGGCAGCAATGTCAAAAATTAAATGTGCATGGGTGCATTTCAATTTAAAATACAAGCATTTTTGCAGCATACTTCCATTAGCAAAAATGCTAGTGAAAGTTATTGCACATAGCCTGCAAATATCCTGCACTCCAGTATTCGAACACCACACCTTCTCTGAAAATGAGCAGTGGCCTGTATGACACATCTTCAGAAGCAATACACACCACCACTGGTTCTGAGTAGGAAAGCTGTTTGAATACTGGTGCACAAGCCCTCATGGGATATGTGCGTATGCCACTGAAATAGAGCAACATTTTTTACAAGAAGCATTTTTGCTAATGGAAGTATATTGCAAACATGCTTGTATTTCTAATTGAAATGTACCCATGTACATTCAAATTTTGACCTTTCTGTCCCTTTAAGGAAGTTAACTATGAAATCTCTCAAGATTATGGTGAAATTTCACAAGATTATGTCAAAGACACAAAAAATCACAGTAAAGCAAAGTATGAACTCACTCAGCACTGATGAAAGAAAAAAGATTAACAGAAAGTTAAATGTTTATAATAGTTACTCTGATGAGTTGTTCTTAGTTTTAAATAAGGAAAAACACACAAATACACCATACAATCTTATTGTTATCACATTTGCATCAAGGATATATGGAAAATTTATGTTGAGCAACATGTCCCTTTAACTAATTAAAAACGTGTTTTCTGATAGATTGGAATACTTTTGTTGAGTAATTATATTCACTAAATTTGCCAATATATTCAAGCTTTAGCTAATATGTGAGTAAACCAGCTGCCATAGGTAAATACATTTGCAATCTAAACACAATCAAATCTAAGTAATTAATCAGGTATTATGTTATTTATTTTGTGTATAGATTTAAATTATGTTAAAATACATTACTCATTTTTATCTGTTGATGTTTCATATTCTCATTCAATTCAACCATCACTTGGGTTACTCTGGTAACTGGAAAGCTATTGAGATATTGCTCTAATTAATATGCAATCTAATGATTTTAAACTGATGTGACAATGGCATGCAAAACTTTTTTATTTTGCTATCATGACAATTGCTACAGCGTACCAGCGGTTGCCATATCTATTCCCTTTGCCAAGGCACAGAATAAAGCTGGCTGTAACCTGCATATTGTATCATTGTATCTAGCTGTATACCATATCCTATTAAACATTCCCTTTGTATTGCTCCTGCTAGGCAATTTCTGGCATCTATACCTGTACCTACTAATACATTCTGCCTTCTATACAAGTTTTGCTTATTTCATACCTGGTTGCCTACAACACCTGCCAGTGATTCCTGTCTGCTGATGCCTTTACTAGTTTTCCCAATGTAACTGCTGCCCCCCGTCTCTGTTCATCTGTTACATCAGTCTTATTGGGCTCTGTTTGTCAGTCTCATTTATCATCAATCAAGCTTTATTGGAGTCTAACCTCATTCATCTCTTGCCACTGCCTCAACTATTCCTTTGCCTTGTTAGTCTAGGTCTGTTGTTCTTGAAACTTCTGGACCTGTCTATATCTTGCCTAGATACTTTTGCTAATGCAACAACCTACCCCAACCACAGCAATAATATATTCAATAGGTATATATAGGATATGTAGTATATGGAATATTATGTCCCCAGTACAGAAGTCAAGAGGTATCCCTTATCCATGCATTTCAGAACTGACTCTTTTTCTATGTATATTTGAGGAATTTAAATTGTCCAAATATA
Source organism: Bombina bombina (assembly GCF_027579735.1). Classification (NCBI taxonomy): domain Eukaryota; kingdom Metazoa; phylum Chordata; class Amphibia; order Anura; family Bombinatoridae; genus Bombina; species Bombina bombina. The sequence goes on along the minus strand of NC_069501.1, from coordinate 886,721,618 downwards.
TTTTATACTGTCTTAGTTGCTGTTTGGTTGTCTTATTTGTTTATTGTCTACAAGAATTAGTTTCCCAGTTGTCTATATAATATTATCATTCCACTTCATTGGTGTAAAAATCCCTAATCTCATCTGGATGTTAACAAACATAACTGTGTACAACCGATCGCCTATATAGTATAAAAACTTCTGCAGCAAGCAGACATGTTTATAACACACTGAAATGCAAACTAGCAAAGAAAGAGTTATGTTACGAGATTGCAAAATATGTTGTTATTATTACTACTGCTAATAATTATAATAATATAATAATAATAGCCACCATCATCAAAATAATAATATGCATAATAATCATAATACAAATAAACCAATAATTATTATTGCCATATAAAATCCCCAATAATTTATGGTTTATTTTTGTTATAGTCATTGTGCTGTACCCCTCTGACTTTGTACCATATTAAATATCCTTAAACTGTCAGGTACAGCTGAGTATGCTAGATGTGCTTTGAATCCTAAACCACCCTCTTGTCTAAGACACTTTAGAGAAGCTCAGCTTGCAGTGCAGCTTGATTCATAGCACCATTCAGTACTGACTATGCAAAGGAAAATTAAAATCCTCCTTTTGACCTAACATCAACAAATTATAAATAAGTTATTTTAGGTCACATAAAGCACAATTCCTCTTTTTCTGTTATGAGCACATTTGGATTGCCTTTGGTCCTCCTTCCATGTTGTGTTTTCTTCATCATTTTGTCTTCCTGCCAGTGAGTGACACAGAGAACTTCCTGTTTCGACCATACTTGACAAGGTTAAGCCTGGCTGATGATACACAGTTGTATGCAGTTTCATTTTTCATAGATTCCTTCCGATAACCGTAACCTGAACTCTAGAGTATGTGTTAGGGACTGAAAAAAAAAAACTAAATAGTTTCTTGTAACACAGCCTGTATTCCCACATTGGCTAACCATTTAGAAGGAAAAAATATTTCAAAGAAAACTATATAGATGTTGCATGTGTGACTTAAAAACAAATGAAAACCATTCTTATGTATCATATGTGCTTTTAATCATTGTTTCCTTTCTTAGGCAGAAATGGTCTGTTGCAGTGTCAGTGTAGGACAATTTTTTTTTTTAAATGAAATTAATTTTAAATACAAAATTCTAGAAACGCCATGTATTAATTTCACAAGTAAGGAATATGTGAGGAATAATTTATATTCAGGGGTGAACATGTAATCACTGAAACATTTACAGAATTTGTTAAATCTTACAAGCAATTTTATGATGTATTGCAAGTGCCAAAAAATATGTAAAAACACTATATTTTACTACAAAAGTACCTATAATAATACATGTTATAATCTGTACATTCTGTAATGGGATTTGTCTTCTGATCTTAAACATCTTTCCACATAATTTATAATTGAAATGTATGACTCTACTTAGCTGTTGATTAATAATCCTTTTACTGTCCTCAACCAGCCATAAATATTAAATAAACTATTACTAACTCCTTGCAGTTGCCCTTGTCATTTTGTTCGCATACTTGACAGGGTTCTTTAAATCTTTCCTAACAATGTCTCACCTGACTGAGCAACTAAAGCACTAATATGACTAGTGAAGTAAAATTCGATTATTCATTTTGATGGTCACTTTCCTGATGTTTTCTTCAGTAACTTAGAATGTAATGTCATGACCTACCCCAAAAAATATCCCCACAAATACATTCTTGGCACTTGGAAATATAAAAACATTGTTTATGTTTTTTTTTCTTTTAGTCCACAGTTATTATCTAACACTATTTTTAAACCTATTTATTGGCAGGAAAACTGGATTGATATTGATATATGAATATGTATCAGTTATTAATTAATTTTAATTTAAAAAAAAAAAATATTAGTTGGAAAAAAAGTTAAACATTAAGGGCAAGATTGCAAGTGGCGTTTTATTTAACACTCCTGCTCGAGTGTTAACTGCGTGTGTTGGGTTGTGCTCGTATAACAAGTTGAAAGTAAAAAGTTATCATTCGCATGCAAACTGATGCGCGTAACAACCCAAACTTAGAATATCACGTGCGCATTCACATATTCTCCCATAGAAGTTAATAGAGCAAAAAAAGTGGAAAAAAACCCTAACACCCTACTCCCACATGATTTTATATATATATATATATATATATATATATATATATGAATATCTATTTATATCTATTTATAAATACATAGAACATATTCTGCTATGTGCAAAACAATGGAATGTAAAATATTTACAGTAAATACACAGTATAACACTTTATTAAAAATGAATATTGCATAAATATGCTTTAACATGTTCTCATCTATTTGTTAGCAAAGGGCTCCAATGCACATATATATTTATATATATATATATATTAGTCCTAAAGCCCGTTCACATGGGCCATTTTTTTGCAGTACAGTGGTCCCACCCCCTTGCTCTCTCTCCCTCCTTTCTCTTGCTCTCTCTCCCCCTCTCTTTTGCTCTCTCTGTCCCCCCTCTCTCCCCCTCTCTTTTGCTCCCCCCCCCCTCTCTCTCTCTCTCTCTCTCTCTCTCTCTCTCTCTCTCCTCTCTCTCTTTCTCTCCCCCCTCTCTCTCCCCCCTCTCTTTTGCTTTCTCTCTCCCTCTTTTGCTCTCTCTCCCCCTCTCTCTCCCCCCCCCCCTCTCTCTCTCTCTCTCACTCTCTCTCTCCTTCTCTCTCTTGCTCTCTCCCCCTCTCTTTTGCTCTCTCTCCCCCTCTCTTTTGCTCTCTCTCTCCCCCTCTCTTTTGCTCTCTCCCCCTCTCTTTTGCTCTCTCTCCCCCTTCTCTTTTTCTTTCTCCCCCCTCTCTTTTGCTCTCTCTCTCTCCCCCTCTCTTTTGCTCTCTCTTCCCCCTCTCTTTTGCTCTCTCTTCCCTCTCTTTTGCTCTTTCCCCTCTCTTTTGCTCTCTCTCTCCCCTCTCTTTTGCTCTTTCCCCTCTTTTTTGCTCTTTCCCCTCTCTTTTGCTCTCTCTCCCCTCTCTTTTCTCTTTCCCCTCTCCTTTGCTCTCTCCCCTCTCTTTTGCTCTTTCCCCTCTTTTTTGCTCTTCCCCCTCTCTTTTGCTCTCTCTCCCCCTTCTCTTTTTCTTTATCCCCCTGTGTTTTGCTCTCTCCCCCTCTCTTTTGCTCTCTCTCTTCCCCCCTCTATTTGTCTCTCTCTCCCTCTCTTTTGCTCTCTCTCTCTCCCCACTCTCTTTTGCTCTCTCTTCCCCCTCTCTTTTGCTCTCTCTTCCCTCTCTTTTGCTCTTTCCCCTCTCTTTTGCTCTCTCCCCTCTATTTTGCTCTCTCTCCCCACTCTTTTGCTCTTTCCCCTCTCGTTTGCTCTCTCTCCCCTCTCTTTCACTCTCTCCCCCCTCTCTTTCTCTCTCTCTCCCCCCCTCTCTTTTGCGCTTTCTCTCTCCACCTCTTTTGCTCTCTCTCCCCCCTCTCTTTTGCTCTCTCTCTCCCCTTGCTCTCCTCTCCCCCCTCTCTTTTGCTCTCTCTCTCCCCCCCTCTCTTTTGCTCTCTCTCCCCTCTCTTTTGCTCTCTCTCCCCCTTCTCTTTTTCTTTATCCCCTTCTGTTTTGCTCTCTCCCCCTCTCTTTTGCTCTCTCTCTTCCCCCCTCTATTTGTCTCTCTCTCCCTCTCTTTTGCTCTCTCTCTCTCCCCACTCTCTTTTGCTCTCTCTTCCCCCTCTCTTTTGCTCTCTCTTCCCCCTCTCTTTTGCTCTCTCTCTTCCCCCCTCTATTTGTCTCTCTCTCTCCCTCTCTTTTGCTCTCTCTCTCTCCCCACTCTCTTTTGCTCTCTCTTCCCCCTCTCTTTTGCTCTCTCTTCCCCCTCTCTTTTGCTCTGTCACCTCTCTTTTGCTCTCTCTCCCCTCTCTTTTGCTCTTTCCCATCTCTTTTGCTCTTTCCCCTCTCTTTTGCTCTCTCTCCCCTATCTTTTGCTCTTTCCCCTCTCTTTTGCTCTCTCCCCTCTATTTTGCTCTCTCTCCCCACTCTTTTGCTCTTTCCCCTCTCTTTTGCTATCTCTCCCCTCTCTTTTGCTCTCTCTCCCCTCTCTTTCTCTCTCTCCTCCCTCTCTTTTGATCTTTATCTCTCGCACGCGCGTGACCGCCCCTGGCCCTGCCCCGCCCACACCATGCCCGACCAGGCCATGCCCACTCACACCAAACCACACCCACCCTCTCTCTCTCTCTTTCTCTCCCCCTCTCTCTCCCCCCTCTCTTTTTCTCTCTTTCTCTCTCTTTTGCTCTTAACCCTCTCTTTTGCTCTCTCCCCCTCTCTTTTGCTCTTTCCCCTCTCTTTTGCTCTCTCTCCCCTCTCTTTGCTCTTTCCCCTCTCTTTTGCTCTTTCCCCTCTCGTTTGCTCTCTCCCCCCTCTCTTTTGCTCTCTCTCCCTCTCTTTCTCTCTCTCTCCCCCCCTCTCTTTTGCGCTTTCTCTCTCCACTTCTTTTGCTCTCTCTCCCCCCTCTCTTTTGCTCTCTCTCTCCCCCCTCTCTTTTGCTCTCTCCCCCTCTCTTTTGCTCTCTCTCCCCCTTCTCTTTTTCTTTATCCCCCTCTGTTTTGCTCTCTCTCTCTCCCCTCTCTTTTGCTCTCTCTCTACCCCTCTCTTTTGCTCTCTCCCTTCCCCCCTCTATTTGTCTCTCTCTCCCTCTCTTTTGCTCTCTCTCTCTCTCCCTCTCTCTCCCCTCTCTCTTTTGCTCTCTCTTCCCTCTCTTTTGCTCTGTCCCCTCTCTTTTGCTCTTTCCCCTCTCTTTTGCTCTCTCTCCCCTCTCTTTTGCTCTTTCCCATCTCTTTTGCTCTTTCCCCTCTCTTTTGCTCTCTCTCCCCTCTCTTTGCTCTTTCTCCTCTCTTTTGCTCTCTCTCCCCACTCTTTTGCTCTTTCCCCTCTCGTTTGCTCTCTCTCCCCTCTCGTTTGCTCTCTCTCTACCCCTCTCTTTTGCTCTCTCCCTTCCCCCTCTATTTGCCTCTCTCTCCCTCTCTTTTGCTCTCTCTCTCTCTCTCTCTCTCTCTCTCTCTCCCCTCTCTTTTGCTCTCTCTTCCCTCTCTTTTGCTCTGTCCCCTCTCTTTTGCTCTTTCCCCTCTCTTTTGCTCTCTCTCCCCTCTCTTTTGCTCTTTCCCATCTCTTTTGCTCTTTCCCCTCTCTTTTGCTCTCCCTCCCCTCTCTTTGCTCTTTCTCCTCTCTTTTGCTCTCTCCCCTCTCTTTTGCTCTCTCTTCCCTCTCTTTTGCTCTTTCCCCTCTCTTTTGCTCTTTCCCCTCTCTTTTGCTCTCTCTCCCCTCTCTTTTGCTCTTTCCCCTCTCTTTTGCTCTCTCTCCCCTCTCTTTGCTCTTTCCCCTCTCTTTTGCTCACTCCCCTCTCATTTGTTCTCTCCCCCCTCTCTTTTGCTCTCTCCCCCTCTCTTTCTCTCTCTCTCCCCCCTCTCTTTTGCGCTTTCTCTCTCCACCTCTTTTGCTCTCTCCCCCCCTCTCTTTTGCTCTCTCTCTCTCCCCCCTCTCTTTTGCTCTCTCCCCCTCTCTTTTGCTCTCTCTCCCCCTTCTCTTTTTCTTTATCGCCCTCTGTTTTGCTCTCTCTCTCCCCCTCTCTTTTGCTCTCTCTCTACCCCTCTCTTTTGCTCTCTCCCTTCCCCCTCTATTTGTCTCTCTCTCCCTCTCTTTTGCTCTCTTTCTCTCTCTCTCTCTCTCTCTCTCTCTCTCTCCCCTCTCTTTTGCTCTCTCTTCCCTCTCTTTTGCTCTGTCCCCTCTCTTTTGCTCTTTCCCCTCTCTTTTGCTCTCTCTCCCCTCTCTTTTGCTCTTTCCCATCTCTTTTGCTCTTTCCCCTCTCTTTTGCTCTCTCTCCCCTCTCTTTGCTCTTTCTCCTCTCTTTTGCTCTCTCTCCCCACTCTTTTGCTCTTTCCCCTCTCGTTTGCTCTCTCTCCCCTCTCTTTTGCTCTCTCTCTACCCCTCTTTTTTGCTCTCTCCCTTCCCCCCTCTATTTGTCTCTCTCTCCCTCTCTTTTGCTCTCTCTCTCTCTCTCTCTCTCTCTCTCTCTCTCTCTCTCCCCCCTCTCTTTTGCTCTCTCTTCCCTCTCTTTTGCTCTGTCCCCTCTCTTTTGCTCTTTCCCCTCTCTTTTGTTCTCTCTCCCCTCTCTTTTGCTCTTTCCCATCTCTTTTGCTCTTTCCCCTCTCTTTTGCTCTCTCTCCCCTCTGTTTGCTCTTTCTCCTCTCTTTTGCTCTCTCCCCTCTCTTTTGCTCTCTCTTCCCTCTCTTTTGCTCTTTCCCCTCTCTTTTGCTCTTTCCCATCTCTTTTGCTCTCTATCCCCTCTCTTTTGCTCTTTCCCCTCTCTTTTGCTCTCTCTCCCCTCTCTTTGCTCTTTCCCCTCTCTTTTGCTCACTCCCCTCTCTTTTGCTCTCTCCCCCCTCTCTTTTGCTCTCCCCCCCTCTCTTTCTCTCTCTCTCCCCCCTCTCTTTTGCGCTTTCTCTCTCCACCTCTTTTGCTCTCTCTCCCCCCTCTCTTTTGCTCTCTCTCTCCCCCCTCTCTTTTGCTCTCTCCCCCTCTCTTTTGCTCTCTCTCCCCCTTCTCTTTTTCTTTATCCCCCTCTGTTTTGCTCTCTCTCTCCCCTCTCTTTTGCTCTCTCTCTACCCCTCTCTTTTGCTCTCTCCCTTCCCCCCTCTATTTGTCTCTCTCGCCCTCTCTTTCGCTCTCTCTCTCTCTCTCTCTCTCCCCTCTCTTTTGCTCTCTCTTCCCTCTCTTTTGCTCTGTCCCCTCTCTTTTGCTCTTTCCCCTCTCTTTTGCTCTCTCTCCCCTCTCTTTTGCTCTTTCCCATCTCTTTTGCTTTTTCCCCTCTCTTTTGCTCTCTCTCCCCTCTCTTTGCTCTTTCTCCTCTCTTTTGCTCTCTCTCCCCACTCTTTTGCTCTTTCCCCTATCGTTTGCTCTCCCTCCCCTCTCTTTTGCTCTCTCTCTACCCCTCTCTTTTGCTCTCTCCCTTCCCCCCTCTATTTGTCTCTCCTCCCTCTCTTTTGCTCTCTCTCTCTCTCTCTCCCCTCTCTTTTGCTGTCTCTTCCCTCTCTTTTGCTCTCTCTTCCCTCTCTTTTGCTCTGTCCCCTCTCTTTTGCTCTTTCCCCTCTCTTTTGCTCTCTCTCCCCTCTCTTTTGCTCTTTCCCATCTCTTTTGCTCTTTCCCCTCTCTTTTGCTCTCTCCCCTCTCTTTGCTCTTTCTCCTCTCTTTTGCTCTCTCCCCTCTCTTTTGCTCTTTCCCCTCTCTTTTGCTCTTTCCCCTCTCTTTTGCTCTTTCCCCTCTTTTTTGCTCTTTCCCCTCTCTTTTGCTCTCTCTCCCCTCTCTTTTCTCTTTCCCCTCTCCTTTGCTCTCTCCCCTCTATTTTGCTCTCTCTCCCCACTCTTTTGCTCTTTCCCCTCTCGTTTGCTCTCTCTCCCCTCTCTTTCACTCTCTCCCCCTCTCTTTCTCTCTCTCTCTCCCCCCTCTCTTTTGCGCTTTCTCTCTCCACCTCTTTTGCTCTCTCTCCCCCCCCTCTCTTTTGCTCTCTCTCTCCCCCTCTCTTTTGCTCTCTCTCCCCCTTCTCTTTTTCTCTTTCCCCCTCTCTTTTGCTCTCTCTCTCTCCCCCTCTCTTTTGCTCTCTCTCTCTCCCCCCTCTCTTTTGCTCTCTCTCTTTCCCCCTTCTATTTGTCTCTCTCACCCTCTCTTTTGCTCTCTCTGTCTTTCTCTCCCACCTCTCTTTCGCTCTCTCTTCCCCCTCTCTTTTGCTTTCTCTTCCCTCTCTTTTGCTGTTTCCCCTCTGTTTTGCTCTCTCCCCTCTCTTTTGCTCTTTCCCCTCTCTTTTGCTCTTCCCCTCTCTTTTGCTCTCTCTCCATTCTCTTTGCTCTTTCCCCTCTCTTTTGCTCTCTCCCCTCTATTTTGCTCTCTCTCTCCACTCTTTTGCTCTTTCCCCTCTCGTTTGCTCTCTCTCCACCTCTTTTGCTCTCTCTCCCCCCTCTCTTTTGCTCTCTCTCTCCCCCCTCTCTTTTGCTCTCTCCCCCCTCTCTTTTGCTCTCTCTCCCCCTTCTCTTTTTCTTTATCCCCCTCTGTTTTGCTCTCTCCCCCTCTCTTTTGTTCTCTCTCTTCCCCCCTCTATTTGTCTCTCTCTCCCTCTCTTTTGCTCTCTCTCTCTCCCCACTCTCTTTTGCTCTCTCTTCCCCCTCTCTTTTGCTCTCTCTTCCCTCTCTTTTGCTCTTTCCCATCTCTTTTGCTCGTTCCCCTCTCTTTTGCTCTCTCTCCCCTCTCTTTGCTCTTTCCCCTCTCTTTTGCTCTCTCCCCTCTATTTTGCTCTCTCTCCCCACTCTTTTGCTCTTTCCCCTCTCGTTTGCTCTCTCTCCCCTCTTTCGCTCTCTCCCCCTCTCTTTCTCTCTCTCTCCCCCCTCTCTTTTGCGCTTTCTCTCTCCACCTCTTTTGCTCTCTCTCCCACCTCTCTTTTGCTCTCTCTCTCCCCCTATCTTTTGCTCTCTCTCCCCTTCTCTTTTTCTTTCTCCCCCTCTCTTTTGCTCTCTCTCCCCCTCTCTTTTTCTCTCTCTCCCCCTCTCTTTTTCTCTCTCTCTTCCCCCCTCTATTTGTCTCTCTCTCCCTCTCTTTTTCTCTCTTTCTCTCTCCCACCTTTCTTTTGCTCTCTCTTCCCCCTCTCTTTTGCTCTCTCTTCCCTCTCTTTTGCTCTTTCCCCTCTCTTTTGCTCTCTCTCACCTCTCTTTTGCTCTTTCCCCTCTCTTTTGCTCTCTATCCCCTCTCTTTGCTCTTTCCCCTCTCTTTTGCTCTCTCCCCTCTCATTTGCTCTCTCCCCCCCTCTCTTTTGCTCTCTCCCCCCTCTCTTTCTCTCTCTCTCCCCCTCTCTTTTGCGCTTTCTCTCTCCACCTCTTTTGCTCTCTCTCTCCCCCCTCTCTTTTGCTCTCTCTCTTCCCCCTCTCCTTTGCTCTCTCTCCCTCTCTTTTGCTCTCTCTCCCCCTTCTCTTTTTCTTTATCCCCCTCTCTTTTGCTCTCTCTCTACCCCTCTCTTTTGCTCTCTCCCTTCCCCCCTCTATTTGTCTCTCTCTCCCTCTCTTTTGCTCTCTCTCTCTCTCTCCCCTCTCTTTTGCTCTCTCTTCCCTCTCTTTTGCTCTGTCCCCTCTCTTTTGCTCTTTCCCCTCTCTTTTGCTCTCTCTCCCCTCTCTTTTGCTCTTTCCCATCTCTTTTGCTCTTTCCCCTCTCTTTTGCTCTCTCTCCCCTCTCTTTGCTCTTTCTCCTCTCTTTTGCTCTCTCCCCTCTATTTTGCTCTCTCTCCCCACTCTTTTGCTCTTTCCCCTCTCGTTTGCTCTCTCTCCCCTCTCTTTTGCTCTCTCCCCCTCTCTTTCTCTCTCTCCTCCCTCTCTTTTGATCTGTCTCTCTCACATGCACGCGACCGCCCCTGGCCCTGCCCCGCCCACACCATGCCCGACCAGGCCATGCCCACTCACACCAAGCCACACCCACTCCCACCCACCGTTGTCACGCCGCTGACAGCAGATCAGGTAGACTCTAAGGCCAGGTGTGTTTGTCCTTGCGCTGTCTCTACTGCGCATGAAAGCTTCAGACAAACACGCTTGGCCTTTTATATTATAGGCTATATATATATATATATATATATATACGTACATATGTATTTTTCTGTTTATACGTGTATATATGTCTGTAAATATATATAAAGACATCCAGGGGCAGAACTACCATTGGTGCAGCAGGTGCAGTGGCACTAGGATCCAAGAGCTAGAGGGGGCCTATAACAGCAAGCCTATACATAGTTGTGTGCAGAATGTGTACAATCCTAATGCAGGAGAGCCTTTTATTAGTGCAGATTGTAGGTCCATCTATCTATCCTCAAAATTATTATATTGAGCAGAATGTATTTTATTGCTTTTGATTTTTATTTAAATATCTTTGGGGGGGCCTAAAAAATCTTGCACCAGGGCACTCTGTTGAGTAGGTCCGCTACTGTACACATGTATATGTATGTATCTCTATGTTAAAGCCCTTTGCTTGCCTGAGACCTCATATCTTTGAGCCCTTCTAAGTTTTTTGTGCAATATTGGTTTTGAGTAATTTTCATTAGATGGTGTTATTATGAGTGCAAGTGTATTTTGTAATGCATTTTTGATGTGCTTTGTAGCACTTTTTTGTTTCATGAAACAGTTAACCAGAGCTCTGAGGATGCAGTAATCATTCTAGCAGAAATCAAAATTGCACTCAAGCGATCATGTTTACTTTCACCTTGTAATACAAGCGAAAAACCTTATGCATGCAAACACCCGAGATAAACCCCTTATTGTTTGTGCATAATTTTAGAGCCACAACCGTACTCTGGCCCTAAATTGTTCTTTAAATGCTAGTCTGTGGGTCAATTTGGAATTAAAAAAGTAAGAACCTAATTAATTGAAACATAGACATATTATCTTTGCTCATCTAGCTAATACTTACCAAGTGAGACTCCATCATCCTGGACAGAATGGTGTCTGTAATATCTCTGATTGGGATTACAAGAATCTTTGCAATAGAAGTATTAGAAGAATAAATTTGGTGCAGTTCTTTAAGATACAGATATTTGGTAACAAAACCTTGATCTTCAAATGCTTAATTTGAGATGATAGATACTGATGCTCCTGTATCTTACGAGCCAAATTATAATTGTATAAAAATAAATAGAGACTCCGGGTTTAGAAAATAAGGCACCTGCCTGATGATTGGTAAGAAAGGGAAAGCATATTATGTTCTGTGTTTCTGTGACTATTAAGAAAATGTATATTGAACAATTTTCTATATAATGCAACTTTTGTTTTTCAGGAAAAGATATAATGCAAAAGAAAATAACCTTTTTACAACAGGGAGCATGTGTTACCTTATACTAGCAATGGCCTGCATTCCACTCTTTTTGACAAATACCTTATTAGTTTCATATCTATTCCAATCATTCAATCCAACAACTGAATCATTTAGAAATAGCATCTGTTACCTTACAAGTTTTCCAGGTTTCCATTATTATTCTGATTAGTAGTAGTAGTAGTAATAGTAGTATACTGCCATGTAAGTAACTGAAAGACTTTTAGAAACAGGATTTTAAGATCTCTTCATAGGAGCAAAATATGCAAAGCCGTAGTGAAACTTATACATAAATCCTAATTAACACAGTATTTATGATGACTGTCCAATATGTTTCAATTTTTTTTCACTTATCCAGTAATATACCTAAATTCCTTTGAGAAACAGTTTTAAAAGAGTTTTCTGATTGAAATAGAGGTTATGAATTATCTCTTTGCAAAGTATAGGTGTTGTTTAAGTGGACTGAATGCATTAGAAATGTAGGGACGGCCTACTTCAGAATTTTTATTGTTTAAAAAGATAGATAATCGCTTTATTACCCATTCCCCAGTTTTGCATAACAAACACAGTTATATTAATATGCTTTTTACCTCTGTCATTAACTTGTATCTAACCCTCTGCATACTGTCCCCTTATTTCAGTTCTTTTCAGACTTGTATTGTAGTCAATACGTGCTGATTCATAAATAACTCCACAGGAGTGAGCACAATGTTATCTATATGGCATACATGAACTAGCGTAGTCTTGATGATAAAAGTAAATTGGAAAGTTGTTTAAAATTGTATGCCTTATCTGAATCATGAAAGTTTAATTCTGACTAGACTCTCCCTTTAAGTGCTATCATGGTGTTGACTTATGGATTGAAGTGGGCTTGTTTTTGAATCCCTCAAAATAAACCATTCCATAGGTATCCAAAGATACCTTTGGACTCTAGGGCTATGTTTTTTGTTACCAAAGCTAGAGTTGGATTATTGTTATTTGGAAAAAAATTGTTTATTTGGAAAAAATAACAGGAGGCAAAAATCCTTTTTCTATTTCACTTTAAAAAAAAAAAAATCAATCTCCTTTTACATCAGACAGTAGTTACTTTATTTTGATGTTGGATATCATAATTGAAGACGGAGACACGTTTGATAATGATTAATTGAATCCCTTTGAATATAATTGGCATTAACCATTCTAATAGGCAAGATGGCATAATCATCTGCTGAAGCATTACATACAGAATAAATTTCACAAGAATGTCAGTCTCTCTCAGAATATTTAGTTTTCTTATCACAACAAGCAACATCTAAACTTATGGTTTCATAATTACAATCTTGGCAAAGGACTTTCCTTTACAGATTAATCTGTGATACAGATAAAGGCAAGTCCCAGTAAACTAGTCCAAGCAGCAACTTGCCAGGTTAAGCATGTTTAGGGAAAATGGAGTAAAAAATAATTGGCATTCCCTTGAACATTCTGAGATACGGGCAATAACCATTATTTACGGACAAGACAGCAAGGTCTTGTCTACATTTTTGCGGAAGGACAAGAGATCAAGGAGGCTTATGGCAGTTAGTTGATTAATCCTTTGATACTTTAAATCTATGGTGATTTTAACAGTAGTTCTTCTACTGATCTCAAGCACAAAACAGATTACTTAAATGGACAGTCTACCATAGAATTGTTATTCTTTTAAAAGATAGATAATCCCTTTATTACCCATTCCCCAGTTTTGCATAACCAACACAGTTATATTAATACACTTTTTACCTCTGTGATTACCTTGTATCTAGGAACCTTCTTCCAGCCCCCTGATCACATGACTGTGACTGTTTATTATCTATTGTCTTAAATTTAGCATTGTTTTGTGCTAAATCTTAAATAACCCCCTGTGCCTGAACACGGCGTTATCTATGTGGCCCACGTGTACTTTCTGTCTCTTTGTGTTGAAAAGAGATTTAAAAAGCATGTGATAAGAGGCAGCCCTCAAAGGCTTAGAAATTAGCATATTAGCCTACCTAGGTTTAGTTTAAACTAAGAATACCAAGAGAAAAAAGCAAATTTAATGATAAAAGTAAATTGTAAAGTTGATTAAAATTAAAAGTCCTATCTGAATAATGAAAGTTTAATTTATTCTAGACTGTCCCTTTAAGCAGAGTATCACCAGAATGGTAATTCCACATGAAAATCTGCCACATTATGACAAAACTCTTATGGCAAACAAAAGTGGATTTGATGGTATTAGACAATAATAACCAAGTAAAACAGTTGCTCAGACTATTTCAGACATTGGTTGTGTGGTGTCATAAAACCAGAGAATTTATCCCTAGAGTGTTCAAGTAGTTAATTCTTTAATTTACAAACATATTTTAAAATATAGACTAGGCCTCTGGCCTAGTCTTTGTCTAAGAAGGACACTCCCATATAGCCTTTTGATTGGTGTATGGTAGGACACACCTTAAATGAATTAAGTATACAATGGGAGCCAACAGTTAGTATACACACTTTTTTATCTTCCTCACCTCCTGGAAGCAACTGAGAGAGAGAGAGCATTGGAGGACTGAACTGGCTGAGTATATTAGCATTCGTATACATTTTACTTTGGGATAAATTCTCTTGTTCACTATGTTTAGTTAATATTGCTTAATCTGGGTTTGTTTAAAATAGAGTTGCCCCATATAATTTGGACTGTATCTTTATGTTTGTAGCTCTTGGTATTTCTTGAGACTTGTTTTATATTTTGTAGCCTATAGATAATTGTTAATCTTCATACCTATATTATTTGTCTTCCAATAAAATAATTTTAAAAGGTGGACAACCCCTTTGGTTTAATATTCTGGTACTAATTACCACCACAGGTTGCATACCCTTCCTGTGTAATCTTTGTTTTTTCTCCAAAGTACATGACTTCTCAGTTATTTTGGTAGATCAGAAAGAATAAATAACTGAGAAAGATTAATCACACCAATTTGGGATTTAGCTCTGGTACTTGAAGCTCTTCTCTCACTATAAGCTCTATATCCAACAATATTCCATATACAATGACAATGATTTGTTGTAAAATACAAATATATTTAACAGACTAACCAAAACAAATTAGTACAAGAAGAGGAGGTCCCTGCTCTATAGAGCTTACAGTCTACAAGTGGAAGGGGGGGGGGAACATGAGGTTTGGGATAGCTTGTTATGTGGATTGTAGTTGAAGCAGCGAGTCAAGACAGTTCAAAGTTTATTTTGGCTAAGATTTTCTCTATATAGGTGGGTTTTCAAAGAGTGCTTGGAACTTTACAAGGTTGGGGACTCTTTGATGGAGTGCACGTGCTGTAGAGAGTTCCACAGGACAGGAGCAATGTGTGAGAAGTATTGGTTTGTAGGTAAGGGCTAATATTATGAATTGTATTCTACAGTGTATCGGAAGCCAGTAAAGAGACTGGCAGAGTAGGGAAGCTGATGTAAATGCAACTTAGGTAGATGAGACTAGCTTAAAGGGACAGTCAAGTAAAAAAAAAACCTTTCATGATTCAAATAGGGCATGTCATTTTAAATAACTTTCCAATTTACTTTTAGCACCAATTTTGCTTTGTTCTCTTGGCATTCTTAGTTGAAAGCTAAACCTAGGAGGTTCATATGCTAATTTCTTAGACCGTGAAGGCCGCCTCTACATTGGACAGTTTTTCACCACTAGAGGGTATTAGTTCATGTGTTTCATATAGATAACATTGAGCTCTCTTGGCATTCTTAGTTGAAAGCTAAACCTAGGAGGTTCATATGCTAATTTTTTAGACCGTGAAGGCAGCCTCTACATTTGACAGTTTTTCACCACTAGAGGGCATTAGTTCATGTGTTTCATATAGATAACATTGAGCTCATGCACATGAATTTACCCAGGAGTGAGCACCGATTGGCTAAAATGCAAGTCTGTCAAAATAACTAAAATAAGGAGGCAGTCTGCAAAGGCATAGATACACATGGTAATCACAGAGGTAAAACGTGTATTATTATAACTGTGTTGGTTATGCAAAACTGGGGAATTAGTAATTAAGGGATTATCTATCTTTTAAAACAACAAAAATTCTGGCGTTGACTGTCCCTTAAAGTGTTCTCAGAGAGCACAGAAAGTTTGGTCTCCTTGGGAAGTGAGGATACCTATAAATGTTTTGGAACTCTGTGCTATCTTCTGGGCTCTTCAGAGCTGGCCTCTATTGAAGAGAGACTTGTCTGCATATTTATTCAATGTCACTGTGATGGCTTTTGACTCTGAGCTGAACAGTCTTTCACTTTTCACACTACTCCATGGGTCAGAAAGATATTTTTGGGCCATTAAATCTCAGTTTATTAAATGCCCAGTACTTCAGGGGTTTGTGTGAATGAGGTTCAGTGATCTCTCTAAGGTAGGCTTCCAGCTGTAAAGTAGCAGCTTTTGGAGCACTGCTCTGACATACAATAATTCAAATAACAGCAATTTGTATTGGCAGAACAGAAGCAAACAATTTTTAATTAAGTCTCCACTCCAGCTTAAAATGAAATGGGAACATGCAACAGTGTGAGTGTGCCTTAAACAAACTTTAACAGAAATAGATTGCTCCATACCATTTCTAGGTGTTGGTTTCCTGATCTCACTTTTCCTGCACATCCCCTTAGCTGTACAGGATATTGTGTACTCAATACATATACATACTGTATGTACAGCCATGGCCAAAAATATTGACACCCCTGCATTTCTGTCAGATAATGCACCACTTCACCCTGAAAATTGTTGCAATTACAAATGTTTAGTCATTCTCATGTTTATTTCTTTTGTTTGTATTGGTATGACACAAAAAAGTGGAGAAAACATAAGCCAAATCTGACACATTCCACACAAAACTCCAAAAATGGGCTAGACAAAATTATTGCCACCTTGTGATGCTCCTGTAATTTGTAATTAAACACATCTGTATCAATTCACAGGTGCTGACAATATAGAAATCACACCGGCAACCAGTTAAAATGGTTAAAAATTGACTCAACCTTTCTGTTGTGTGTCTCTGTGTGCCACACTGAGCATGGAAAAGAGAAACAGCAGCGAATAATTGTCTTAGGATTTGAGAACAAAAATTGTGGATAATCATGGACAATCTCAAGGATACAAGTCCATCTCCATGGCACTGTAGCTAATCTCCCTGGATGTGGGCAAAATAGAAAAAATGTTCAAAGATTGCAACAAAGGATTGTTCTAATGGTGGATAAAGAACCTCAATCAACTTCCAGACAAATTCAAGCTCACCTTCAGGCACAGGGTACAAATGTGTCAGCTTGCACTATACGTCGCCATCTGAATGAAAAGGGACGCTATGGTAGGAGACCCAGGAGAACCCTACTGCTGACACAGAAACATAAAAAAGCCAGATTGGAGTTTGCCAAAAATTACCTGAGGAAGCCTAAAGCCTTTTGGGAGAATGTTCTGTGGACAGACAAAACAAAATTACAGCTTTTTGGTAAAGCCCATCATTCTACTGTTTTCAGAAAAATAAATGAGGCTTTTAAAGAAAACAATACAGTCCCTATAGTCAAACATGATGGAGGTTCACTGATGTTTTGGGGTTGCTTTGCTGCTTCAGGCACAGGATGTCTTGACTGTGTGCATGCATTATGAAATCTGAAGACTACCAAAAATTCTGTGGTGCAATGTAGGGCCCAGCGTCAGAAAATTGGATCTCCGTTACAGGTCATGGGTCTTACAGCAGGACAATGACCCAATGCACATGTCAAAAAGCACTCAGAAATGGTTTAAGACAAAGCACTGGAGAGTACTGAACTGGCCAGCAATGAGTCCAGATCTCAATCCTATAGAGCACCTATGGAGAGATCTCAAAACAATTGGGAAAAGGAACCCTTCCTATCTAAGAGACCTAGAGCAGCTGAAAGAAGAGTGGTCCAAAATTATAGTAGAGAGATGTAAGAAACTCATTGATGGTTACAGGAAGCAATTGATTTAAGTTATTTTTTCCAAGGGGTGTGCTACCAAATATTAAATTGAGGGTGCCAATAATTTTGTCCAGTCCATTTTTTGAGTTTTGGGTGGAATGTGTCAGATATGGCTTTTTTCTCTCTTCACTTTTTTGTGTCATACCAATACAAAAAAAAAATTCTGGGTTTTATCAAGTGGCTTCAGTTTTTTAATTTGAAAAGGCAAAACTGGTTTTGAAAGTCTCTTCAATATGGACTGTGATCACCAAGGACTTTTCAGCTCCATGTTAAAAATAGGACTTTCTCCGTGAGTCAAAACTCACTATTGTGATCATGTTTCAGCCAGAAAAAGAGCAGAAAAGGCCTTAGATGATAGATTGTGATCAACCCCACATATCTTAGAATTCTCAGTTAATATTTTCATTCCTGGATACCTGGATATTTTGGTGCCAGTGCTTGTTGATAACATTTTGAAAATCTATTTTTGAACGTGTTGAATAAAAAAAAAATCCAAATGAGCTTGAACAAAAATCTATAAAATATCTGTTGATAATGGTTAAAATCATGGAAGTTAACTTAAAGGGTCATAACAGACCCTGCAAGATGTGTGTTTATCCCTCGTAAATGCGTTAAGCACACAGTAGAAGTAAAATTAGCTGGGTACGGAGTGGCATTTCTACTGTGTGCTTAACAATATGGAACATGTTCTTGTGATTGCATAAAATTTTCTTGCTTCCCCTTAGTTATTCAGGTGAAGTTTAACCCCTTAATGACCGAGGACGTGCAGGGTACGTCCTAAAAAAAAAGGCAGTTAACGCCTGAGGACGTACCCTGCACGTCCTCGGTGTGGAAAGCAGCTGGAAGCGATCCTACTCGCTTCCAGCTGCCTTCCGGTTATTGCAGTGATGCCTCAATATGGAGGCATCCTGCAATAACCATGTATGGCCATCCGATGCAGAGAGAGCCACTCTGTGGCCCTCTCTGCACCGGAGATCGGTGGCTTCCTTCGTTGGTGGGTGGGAGCAGGACCGGGAGGTGGGTGGCGGCCATCGATGGCCTTGGAGATGTGCGGGGGGGCGGGATCGTGGGTGGGGATGACCGGGTGCGCGCGCGTGCACGATAGGGAGGGGGCGGGCACGTGCATGGGGGGGAGCGGGTGGGAACGCTGCACTACAGAAAATTTGCACTATAGGTTTGGTAATCAGGCTTATAAACTGCAATAAAAATAAAAATAAAAAAGCTAAATCAGGGGGTGTTGGGTTGGTATGTGGGAGGGAAGCTACACTACAGAAAATAAACTGATAAAAAAAAACAAAAAAACATTTTTTTCTGCACACTGGGTACTGGCAGATAGCTGCCAGTACCCAAGATGGCCCCCAAAAAGTCAGAGGGGGACGGTTAGAGAGGTGTTTGGGGGGGATCAGGGAGGTTGGGGGCTAAGGGGGATCCTACACATATCTAAATATGCTATATTTTAAAAAAAACAAAAAACAAAGATTCCCTTTATTTTTGTACTGGCAGACTTTCTGCCAGTACTTAAGATGGCAGGGACAATTGTGGGGTGGGGGAGGGAAGGGAGCTGTTTGGGAGGGATCAGGGGGTGTGATGAGTCAGATGGGAGGCTGATCTCTACACTAAAGCTAAAATTAACCCTGCAAGCTCCCTACAAGCTCCCTAATTAACCCCTTCACTGCTGGGCATAATACACGTGTGTTGCACAGCGGCATTTAGCGACCTTCTAATTACCAAACAGCAACGCCAAAGCCATATATATCTGCTATTTCTGAACAAAGGGGATCCCAGAGAAGCATTTACAGCCATTTGTGCCATAATTGCACAAGCTGCTTGTAAATGATTTCAGTGAGAAACCTAAAATTGGGAAAAATGTAACGTTTTTTTTTAATTTGATCGCATCTGGCGGTGAAATGGTGGCATGAAATATACCAAAATGGGCCTAGATCAATACTTTGGGTTGTCTACTACACTACGCTAAAGCTAAAATTAACCCTAGAAGCTCCCTACATGCTCCCTAATTAACCCCTTCACTGCGGGGCATAATACACGTGTGGTGCGCAGTGGCATTTAGCGCCCTTCTAATTACCAAAAAGCAACAACAAAAGCCATACATGTCTGCTATTTCTGAACAAAGGGGATCCCAGAGAAGAATTTACAACCATTTATGCCATAATTGCACAAGTTGTTTGTAAATAATTTCAGTGAGAAACCTAAAGTTTGTGAACAAAATTGTGAAAAAGTGAACAATTTTTTTTATTTGATTGCATTTGGCAGTGAAATTGTGGCATGAAATATACCAAAATGGGCCTAGATCAATACTTTGGGGTGTCTTCTAAAAAAAAATATATACATGTCAAGGGATATTCAGGGATTCCTGAAAGATATTAGTGTTCCAATGTAACTAGCGCTAATTTTGAAAAAAAGGGGTTTGGAAATAGCAAAGTGCTACTTGTATTTATGGCCCTATAACTTGCAAAAAAAGCAAAGAACATGTAAACATTGGGTATTTCTTAACTCAGGACAAAATTTAGAAACTATTTAGCATGGGTGTTTTTTGGTGGTTGTAGATGTGTAACAGATTTTGGGGGTCAAAGTTAGAAAAAGTGTGTTTGTTTCCATTTTTTTCCTCATATTATATAATTTTTTTATAGTTAATTATAAGATATGATGAAAATAATGGTATCTTTAGAAAGTCCACTTAATGGCGAGAAAAACGGTATATAATATGTGTGGGTACAGTAAATGAGTAAGAGGAGAATTACAGCTAAACACAAACACTGCAGAAATGTAAAAATAGCCTTGGTCCCAAACGGACAGAAAATGGAAAAGTGCTGCGGTCATTAAGGGGTTAATAGTGTAAAAAAATATTATTGAAGTTACTTGGATTTTTTTTGTTGCATTCACAGGCTGTGATGGCATGCAACACAAAAATCCAAATTTTTGGGTAACTATGTGCTTGTATTTTCTGCTTAAACATTCAAAATGTCACCATTCACCAAGTAAAATCAATAATATTTTTTTAGACTATTAAACTTCTCCTGAATAACTAAGGGGAAGCAAGAATATGTTATGCAATCACAAGAACATGTTCCATATTGTTGTAACTAACCTTTCATGTACCTTTTTATGTACTGTTTGAACAACCATTCAAGATGGCAATTTAAAGGGACAGAAAGCTGCTATAACAAAATGCTCTAATGCATTATAATGTTTTCTTATTTAACTATTGCTTTGCTAACCTATGTGTTAGTACAGGTAACAAGTTAAACTCAGCTTCAGACAGGCAATGATCACAAGCAGTGAGCCAATCAGGGACAGCATATGTCCATAGCTGCAAATCTCCAGCCATGTTCCACTAAGTATCCTCAGTGCCCTTAAGGTGAATTTAACTATGTGTTTAACTCATTTGCAAGAGTTAAATATATAAGTATTTGCAAATTTTATAGTGCAATATAAAAAAGTTGTATTTCAGCTTTATGCCTGTAATATAGTAGTTCTCACACAAAAAATAGAATATTATCCTAAGTGATTCCAGTTCATAAGCAGAGCAGCCATATGCAAGGGTATAGCCTTTTTAAGGGGCTTTTACAATGGGTTTTTACAGATCTTCACCAAAGTAATAAGGCCAAAGCAAAAAAAAAGTGAATTAATTTAATGTTGATGATAAGTGCCTTATTTAATTTACTTCTACCCAACTGGGTCCTGGAGTTCCGCCACTACACCCGTATGTATGAGTGTATGTATATTTGTGTGTGTATATGAGGTGTATAAACAAGTGCTTTCATAAATTGCTCTTGGACCCATTACCATCTAACTTCAACTCATGACTTCTTGTTCTGGTATTTACTTTTGGGTAAAAAATGCAGACTCCAAGGCCTTGCAATAGTAGCTGTTACTTTAATTGTAATTACTCTGTTCCACAATTGCTTCAATCAATAATTGCGGGTCCTCCTGTAGTTGAATAGAAGCAAGTAGCACTGTAGAGTAAATCCTTGTTAACTTGCAATTCACTGGTGTAATACATATACAGTGTATCGTTTCACTTTCTTTATATCTCTCTCCCACACTTTCATTCTATTATTAAAGTTCACCTTGAAATTTGGCTGCTTTGTTGCAATTTTGTAAATATTCTGTGCTGTGAATCTTCACTGATCCATCACATAAAACACACAGCCCCCCCATTTTAAACTCTTGGAATTCTGTGCAATTCTGTGCAATGTGATGCAGAATTTTAATTTTTAAAAAGATAGATAATCCCTTTATTACCCATTCCCCAGTTTTGCATAATGAACACAGTTATATTAATAAACTTTTTTACCTCTGTGATTACCTTGTATCTAAGCCTCTGCAGTCTGGCCCTGGGTTAAAGTGATTGTATAGTTTAATGCATAAGTGCCCAGTATCTAAAATTAATCAAACAGGGACACTTTCATTCATTAAAGTTTACAATGAAGGTTATTTTTTAAAATATTTACCTTTGCATTATGGTAAACATAACGCTTATCCTCTGCCCGCAGCTCCTGCTTTCTTTAAAAGATCAATGATGAATCCAGCTTCCTCATGGGGCAACACAACGATTGGAGGAAGCCAGATCGTCATCGATCTGCTAAAGAAAGCAGGAGCTGCGGGCGGAGGATCAGCGTTATGTTTACCAAAATGCAAAGGTAAATATTTAAAAAAATAAGCTTCATTGTAAACTTTAATGAATGAAATTGCCCCTGTTTTTAAGATTATTTTTAGATACCGGGCACTTATTCATTAAACTTTACAATTACTTTAAACAAACAGTAGTTCAGGGTTGATAGTCTTAAAATGACATGCTTTAATGCATTAAAGCATGTTTTTTTTTTACTATTATGGCCCTTTAAAAGGACAATGCACCTAATAAGAGTTTATAGGGCTCCATTTATCAAGTTGTGGATGTAGCTTGGAGCATCTGTGGTGCACACTTGCATGAGCAAACCTACAGCCGATAGTTAAAGGGACACTGAACCCAAAAATTTTCTTTCGTGATTCAGATAGAGCATGCAATTTTAAGCAACGTTCTAATGTACTCCTATTATCAATGTTTCTTCATTCTCTTGCTATCTTTATATGAAAAAGAAGGCATCTAAGATTTTTTCTTGGTTCAGACTCTGGACAGCAGTTTTTGATTGGTGGATGAATTTATCCACCAATCAGCAAGAACAACCTAGGTTGTTCATTAAAAATGGGCCGGCATCTAAACTTACATTCTTGCATTTTAAATAACGATACCAAGAGAATAAAGAACATTTGATAATAGGATTAAATTAGAAAGTTGCTTAAAATGTCATGCTCTATCTGAATCACAAAAGAAAAAATTTGGGTTCAGTGTCCCTTTAAGAAGACCTCTGTTTCTTTACCTCTCTTCCAACTCAGCCCTGGCTAATTGGCTAATTCCCTAATTGGGAACCTGTTCACCCACTTATTGATAAATGTGGGCCATTGTATTCAAAGCAAGAGCACCCTTTCCAATGGACTGGGCTTTTTCTCCCACACCCAATGGGAGGTTGATTTCTGCTACTGCTTCTTGTTTACAGCACTTTTCTGCATAGGTAGAGGTTTCAACTAACAATATACAGCTAAAGGAGTTCTTTATAAACAATTTAATACACCCTAGTCTAAAATAGATAATTGGAGACACATCAAAAGGAATACAATGTCACAGTTCAATGTCCCCTTAAAGTTCTTAAGTCCATAGAACATTTTAGCTCATTTGTTCATTTTCATTTGCAAATAAAGCAGTCAAATAATGTTGCAGTATGTAATAAAATAGATAAATAAACTATGGTACTAACAGTTTCTGAATAAACCTTTTTCCAAGCCGTAAAGTACCAACACCCCTTAATAGCTGCCTCACAGATATTAATAAGATGCATAAATACATATAAATACATATAAATACATAAAAACTGCATCATGTAAAGCAAAATAAAGCTAAAGAGGGAAAATAATTAAATACAGTATCTTACTGAAACTCTTTGCAGTAGTGCAGAGACTGAAACTTTGAATCTTGCATTCAGTGCAATACTAGATGTATCAAAGCAACAATACTTCTACCTTTGATTTTTTTTTTTACAAATATTCATAAAAAGTGGTGCTGTTTTGTTACTTGTAATAAGAATTGTTGCTGAAATGTCAGAAACAAATGTCAAACACAAGACGTACTACTTGATTATCCTTATTGCAAATGTTGCAATCTATTAGGCTCTTCACCTTAACAATGTTGTTATATTTCAAATAAAGGCCACATAGACTTTGCGAAAATGAAATAGGATCATACAAGTGTCAGTTGCATATACTAATTTAAAAACTAAAAATGTATCAGATTTGCTGACTGTAGAATCATGAAAATAGCCTTTCACTGTTATTGCAAAGTCCAATAAGCTGTTAGGAAAATATGTATGTATGTACACTGAATTGCAAATACATCTGAGCATCTACCTACAGTTTTAGATGATTTATTTTATCTGTGTTGTTTTTGCAGATTCACATAATGGCTATGATCAAATCACCTTCTATATATTTACATTTTCTTTATACACATATTTAAACTGATTATGAGAGTAACAACAATAAATTAATGCTGCTATGTGGTATCTATCACACTAATACAATTAGTAAACTATCGTACAGCTGTTCAATTTTACAGTTAGGTCAATAAGTATTTAGACAGTGACACAATATTCATAGTTTTGGCCCTGTACCCACCGTAATACATTTTAACCCTTTGGTGACAGGGTTAATTTGTCTACAATGTGCACAATCGCGAGATTTCAATGAAGGGATCAGGTCAGGGGGGCATCCCTATGACGCTAGGCATGCCCTCCAGACTGCAATTGCATCCTGGAAGCGCCGTTGGCTTTAGGACAGCCAAACAGTTAGGACGTTCTATTCCATCCTAACGGCGCTAAAGCCTGGCGCGGTTAGGACGTAATAGAATGTCACAACAGCATTAAAAGGTTAAATGAAGCAAATTAAGGGACAGTATACACCAATTTTCATATAACTGTATGTAATAGACACTACTATAAAGAATAATACGCACAGATACTGATATAAAAATCCAGTATAAAACCGTTTAAAAATGTACTTAGAAGCTTCCAGTTTAGCTCTGTTTAAAAGGTTACTGGAACACCCACTGCAAGTGGGAAATATCAGACACTCCCCAGTCCCCCTTCATTTGTATATGAAAAGACCCTTTACACAAACAGGAGCAAGCTGGAGTAGGTATACGTCGGTATTCTCCTAAAGCTTTTGGGTTTGGTTAGGAGTCTGAAAATCAGAGCAATGTAATTTAAAAATAAGCAAAACTAATAATTTTAAAAAAAACAAAAACCTTTATGGGCTATATAAATAGATCATCTACAAAACTTTTATGCAAAGAAAAAACGAGTGTATAATGTCCCTTTAAGGTGTGATTGAAGTGCAAACTTTCAGCTTTAATTTAAGAAGTTTAACAAAAATATTGTATGATTTGTTAAGAATTACAGACATTTTCATATATAGGCCATCCATTTTCATGGGCTCAAAGGTAACTGGACACATTAACACAATCAGAACTAAAATAATCATTCTTAATACTTGGTTGAATGCTTTGCAGCAAATGACAGCCTGAAGTCTGCAACCCACGGGTATCACCAGGTTCTGGGTTTCCTCTGTAGTGATGCTTTGCCAGGCCTTTACTGACACTGTCTTAAAGGGACAGTCAAGTCCAAAAAAAACGTTCATGATTCAAATAGGGCATGGAATTTTAAACAACTTTCCAATTTACTTTTATCACCAATTTTGCTTTGTTCTTTTGGTATTCTTAGTTGAAAGCTAAACCTAAGAGTTTCAAGTGCTAGTTTCTTAGACCTTGAAGGCCACCTCTAATTTGAAAGCATTTTGACAGTTTTTCACCACTAGAGGGCATTAGTTCATGTGTTTCATATAGATAACATTGAACTCACACACGTGAAGTCTGTCAAAAGAACTGAAATAAGGGGGCAGTTTGCAGAGGCTTAGATACAAGGTAATTATAGAGGTAAAACGTGTATTTTTTTTAACTGTGTTGGTTATGCAAAATTGGGGAATGGGTAATAAAAGGATCAGCTTTCTTTTTAAACAACACTAATTCTGGTGTTGACTGTCCCTTTAAGTTACTGCTTGTTTGTGGGACTTTCTGCCTTCATATTTGTCTTAAGCAAGTGAAATGCATGTGCAATTGGGTTGAGGCCAGGTGACTGTGCTATTCAAAAAAATTCCACTTCTTTATTTTGAAAAGCTCTTTGGCAGTATGTTTTATGTCCATCTGTACTGGGAAGTGCCGTCATATCATCTTTTTCAGCATTTGGCTTAATCTGAGCAGATAGTGTAGCCCTATACAATCACTCAATATACCTCATCATCAATCACTAGTTCCCCAGTTCCACTGGCAGCCAAACATGCCCTTGCCATAACACTATCACCACCATGTTTCACAAGTGTTGTGGTATGCTTCATGAGCTGTTCCTTCACTTCTCCATATACTTGTCTTTCTATAATTCTGGTACAAGTTAATCTTAATTCGATCTTTCCACAAGCTTTTTTTCATATGTTTTCTAATCTGGCCTTCCTATTCTTAAAGCTTACCAATGGTTTGCACTTTGCAATAAACCCTCTGGGCCCATTTATTAAATCCCAGATGGACAAAGTTTGCCTCCAGGAACCTTGTCCGTCTGGCATTGCTGCAAATGGCATTTAACATTGCACAAGTGATTGCTCTTCTCTTGTGCAGTCAATTGCATGAGAGCAGGGATTGTTAGTCATCACTTTGGGATCTGATAGGGATGATTTAACTCTGCAAGCCTTGTGGTGGCATAGAAGTTTAACAACGCAGCAAGTGTTTTAGGTTGCTAGCTGAGAGCTTGAAATGTTTGGGCTCTGAAGCTGCATCCACAGCTTCATAAATGTTGCCCTCTGTATTTACTTTCATGAATTCCTCTCTTGATTGTAGATTTTGACAACCATATGCCTACCTACATCTTGGATAGTGTTATTGACTTGGATAGATGTTGTGAAGGGTTGTTCTTCATCAAGGAAAGAATTTTGTGATCATCCACCACAGTTGTCTTCATTGGTCACCCAGGCCTTTGGTGTTTCTGAGCTCACCAGTGTATTCCTTCATTTTTAACAATGTACCAAAATATTGATTTGTCCACTTCTAATGTTTCTATTATCTCTCTGATGTTTTTTTTCCAGCCTAATGGTGGCCTGATTTAATTGCATTGGCAACTTGGGACCTTATATTGAGAGGTCCCAGCAAAAGCTTCCAAATTTGGAACTCCAGACATTTTGACTGGTTCATTGTTAAGAAATAACAAAGGAACATACCACACTTGGCCATGAAACAGCTTCTCAGTCAATTGTCTAATTATTTTTGATGTCTTGACAGGGAGGGGGCTACATATCAAAAGTACTGTAATTACTGAATTACCTTATTTGGATGTAAAAGTTGACAGTCTGCACTTTAAACCCAAATTATTATTACTATTATTAGTTATTTGTAGAGAACCACAGATCCCGCAGTGCAAATTAATTATATAACTTCATCCAGGGGCAAAACTACAATTGGTACAGCCAGTTCAGTGGCATCAGAGCCCAAGTGCTGGGAATGTCCATAGCAGCCAGTCTATACATAATACATAATAATGTACAGTGGGTATTGAAAAGAATCACCCCCCTTGAAAATAATCACATTTTGTTGCTTTGCAGCCTGAAATAAAGACAGACACAGTTTTTGCTTATCCAGTTGTAATTACTCAGTGCAACTTATAACATCCAAGTGAAAGATATAACACCAACATGCCAGACAAAAATAAAGACAATCCAAAAACAGAATCACTGAGTTGCAAAAAGGATCACCCCCTTGTGTCAGTATTTTGTTGAACTAACTTTTGCTTTTATCACAGCCTTTAGTCTGTTGGGATATGTCTCTACTAACTTTGCACATCTATACCGTGCAATATTTGCCCACTCTTCTTTGCAGAAGTTTCGTTACATTTGATGGTGACTGTTTGTGGACTGCAGTCTTCAAGTCATGCCACAGATATTCAATGGGGTTTAAGTCTTGGCTCTGACTAAGCCATGCAAGGGCATTCCCTTTTTTGTCTTTCAACCACTGTGCAGTCATTTTGCTCTGTGCTTTGGGTCATTGTCATGTTGGAAGGTAAACCTTCTTCCCATTGACAACTTCCTGGCAGAAGGCAGCAGTTTTTCCTCAATAATTTGACAATATTTTGCCCCATCCATAATTCCTTCTATCCTGACAAGAGCTCCAGTGCCTGCTGCAGAGAAATAGCCCCATAACAGGATATAAGCACTCCATGCTTTACTGTAGGTATGGTGTTATTTGGATGGTGAGCTGTATTAGATTTCCTCCAGACATAGGCCTAGATTTGGAGTTTGGCGTTAGCCGTGAAAACCAGCGTTAGAGGCTCCTAACGCTGGTTTTAGGCTACCGCCGGTATTTGGAGTCAGTGATTAAAGGGTCTAACGCTCACTTTTCAGCCGCGACTTTTCCATACCGCAGATCCCCTTACGTCAATTGCGTATCCTATCTTTTCAATGGGATCTTTCTAACTCCGGTATTTAGAGTCGTTTCTGAAGTGAGCGTTAGAGCTCTAACGACAAAACTCCAGCCGCAGGAAAAAAGCAGGAGTTAAGAGCTTTCTGGGCTAACGCCGGTTCATAAAGCTCTTAACTACTGTACCCTAAAGTACACTAACACCTATAAACTACCTATGTACCCCTAAACCGAGGTCCCCCCACATCGCCGCCACTCGATTAAATTTTTTTAACCCCTAATCTGCCGACCGCCACCTACATTATACTTATGTACCCCTAATCTGCTGCCCCTAACACCGCCGACCCCTGTATTATATTTATTAACCCCTAACCTGCCCCCCACAACGTCGCCGCCAGCTACTTACAATAATTAACCCCTAATCTGTCGACCGCAAAGCGCCGCCACCTACGTTATCCTTATGTACCCCTAATCTGCTGCCCCTAACACCGCCGACCCCTATATTATATTTATTAACCCCTAATCTGCCCCCCTCAACGTCGCCGACACCTGCCTACACTTATTAACCCCTAATCTGCCGAGCGGACCTGAGCGCTACTATAATAAAGTTATTAACCCCTAATCCGCCTCACTAACCCTATCATAAATAGTATTAACCCCTAATCTGCCCTCCCTAACATCGCCGACACCTAACTTCAATTATTAACCCCTAATCTGATGACCGGAGCTCATCGCTACTATAATAAATGGATTAACCCCTAAAGCTAAGTCTAACCCTAACACTAACACCCCCCTAACTTAAATATAATTTAAATCTAACGAAATTAATTAACTCTTATTAAATAAATTATTCCTATTTAAAGCTAAATACTTACCTGTAAAATACATCCTAATATAGCTACAATATAAATTATAATTATATTGTAGCTATTTTAGGATTAATATTTATTTTACAGGCAACTTGGTAATTATTTTAACCAGGTACAATAGCTATTAAATAGTTAAGAACTATTTAATAGTTACCTAGTTAAAATAATAACAAAATTACCTGTAAAATAAATCCTAACCTAAGTTATAATTAAACCTAACACTACCCTATCAATAAATTAATTAAATAAAATACCTACAATTACCTACAATTAACCTAACACTACACTCAATAAATAAATTAAATACAATTTCTACAAATAACTACAATTACATAAACTAACTAAAGTACAAAAAATAAAAAAGAACTAAGTTACAAAAAATAAAAAAATATTTACAAACATAAGAAAAATATTACAACAATTTTAAACTAATTACACCTACTCTAAGCCCCCTAATAAAATAACAAAGACCCCCAAAATAAAAAAATGCCCTACCCTATTCTAAATTAATAGAGTTAAAAGCTCTTTTACCTTACCAGCCCTGAACAGGGCCCTTTGCGGGGCATGCCCCAAGAAAATCAGCTCTTTTGCCTGTAAAAAAAAACATACAATACCCCCCCCCAACATTACAACCCACCACCCACATACCCCTAATCTAACCCAAACCCCCCTTAAATAAACCTAACACTAAGCCCCTGAAGATCTTCCTACCTTGTCTTCACCATCCAGGTATCACCGATCCGTCCTGGCATCCGGTGCTGAAGAGGTGCAGAAGAGGCTCCAAAGTCTTCCTCCTATCCGGCAAGAACAGGACATCCGGACCGGCAAACATCTTCTCCAAGCGGCATCTTCGATCTTCTTCCATCCGGTGCGGAGCGGGTCCATCTTGAAGCAGCCGACGCGGATCCATCCTCTTCTTCCGGCGTCTCCCGACGAATGACGGTTCCTTTAAGGGACGTCATCCAAGATGGCGTCCCTCGAATTCCGATTGGCTGATAGGATTCTATCAGCCAATCGGAATTAAGGTAGGAATATTCTGATTGGCTGATGGAATCAGCCAATCAGAATCAAGTTCAATCCTATTGGCTGATCCAATCAGCCAATCAGATTGAGCTCGCATTCTATTGGCTGTGCCATAGAACTCAATAGAAGTCTGAAAACACAGAAAGCTTATGTTCGATGCTGCAAGAGAATGAAGCATATTACATAATAAAAGTAAATTAGAAACTCTATTAAAATTGTATACCCTTTCTAAATCAAACAATATTATTGCTCCACATTTGGTACACTAGTAGATATAGGGATAAAAATGAAAAATACATTACTACTTATGGATTATGTTACAACTTTGTCTCTCATTACAAAGCAAGGGGACAATATTTCTACAAATTTAGTGCAAAGTTTTTCCTCAAACTTGTTGCACTAATAGATATAGAGATACAAATGAAATAAATCCACAACATAATATAGCTAGCTTCCTTTTTAATTTTTGGACAAATCTATGTGCACCATGTTTAAGCCATGTAATACATCCACTTTGCGCCAAATTTGACTCAACACTTTTTGCACCAATTATGATGCAAACTCCTAAAAAACTCACACACTAGTGAATTTTTCAACTACTTTTGATTGGAATATGCATAAACACATGATTTATGATATCAGCCAATCTGATTCAAATATACATTATAAACTATCACTAATGAATCAAATTGCTCGATACTTGTGTCATTGATCACTTATCAGAACTTGTAAGTGCCATTTGTTACATTGTGTATTGTTACATTGTGTATTATACTTTGAAAGTATGTATATGTCAAATTAGTATTAAAGGGACACTGAACCCAAATGTTTTATTTCATGATTCAGATAGAGCATGAAATTTTAAGCAACTTTCTAATTTACTCCTATTATCAATTTTTCTTCGTTCTCTTGCTATCTTTATTTTAAAAGCAGGAATGTAAATCTTAGCAGACAGCCCATTTTAGGTTCAGCACCATGGACAGTGCTTGCTTATTTGATGCTTTAATTCACCCTCCAATAAGTAAGCATAACCCAGGTTCTCAACCAAATATGGGCCGGCTCCTATGCATCATATTCCTGCTTTTTAAATAAATATAGCAAGAGAAGTAAGAAAATTTGATACTAGGAGTAAATTAGAAAGTTGCTTAAAATTGCATGCTCTATCTGAATCATGAAAGAAAAATTTTGGGTTTAGTGTCCCTTTAAAGATAAACATTGATACTGACATTAGGACACAAAGTATAATATTTTAGACAAGGATTTTAAAATTCAAATTGATGTTTGATTCAATATAATCTTAAACTGATAGCTCAAAGGGATAGCCCACCTAACATTAAACTGTCATGATTCAGATACAGCAGAAATTAAAATCACTTCTTTACTGTCATGCTATTTTTAGTGTATTTCTTCCTTCTCTTGAATTTCTTTTTCAGTAAGAAATGTCATCTTATATGCCAGCCCATTTTATAACACCTGTGTAGGGGTGTTTTTTAAAACTAGATTGCAATCAGGAGGGGTTACACAGGTGCAGAGAGAAAACTGGCCCAGCTCTTAAAATATCCATTGATTGCAAATAAATACATATGATACCCTGATTACATATTATATTCACAATTATTCCTGCTCAGAATAATAATACATTTACAATATATACATATAGTGGTATAAATAAACACAGAGATATGACAGACAACATTGTTTGGAACAAAAAAAGGAACTTAGGGACATGTAAATATGTTTGCAAAAGATTTCAGACATAACACACACACACACATATATATATATATATATATGTATATACGAGTATGTGCAAAGATATATGTACAAATTCTAGAATCAATAATCATTTATAAAAAAAAAGCGATAAAAGCATATCATGACTTCTAGAAATACAAATACACATTAATTTATGTGAAAGTATCATATACCAAATAAATATAAAAATAACTATGAGATATGGTTTGTTGAGGTATAAATTTAGCTATTTCTTGGACAATAACAGATGAAAAATAAAAGATTAGCTTTAGAGAAATGTGCTTGTTCATGGACAGTAATGAAATGGTATAAATAAAGTTGTGAAAAACACAAATAACCGCAACATCGATGACTGTTAGTTAACAACAGTTCAATGCTCATCGCAACGTACTTGACGCGCATGTTTTTGACGGTTATTTTGATAAATAAGGGGATCGTATGTGGATCCGTGGCAGCGATGTCTGGCGAGCGTATAGACGCCGGAGAATGCACTGAGATTGATGCTTTGATAAATATGCCCCTTAGTCTCATCTGACCATAACACCTTCTTCCATGTGGCCTCAGAATCTCCTAGGTGTGTTATGGCAAAGCTCAGTCTTGGCTGCATGTGGCCTTCCTTGGCTTTTTTCTTGCAACCCTCCCATACAAGCCACATTTGTGGAGAATTTGTGATATTGTTGTCACATGCACACAATGACCACTCTATGTCATAAATTCCTGCAACTGCTATAGAGTTGATGTGGGCCTCTTGGTAGCCTCTCTGACCAGTTTCCTCCTGGCTCTTTCATCCTGTTTTAAGCGACGTCCTGATCTAGAGAGTGTCTGTGTTGTACCAAATACCTTCCATTTCTTAATAATAGACTTCACTGTGCTTCTAGGCATTGATATTTTCTTGTATCCATCTCCTGACTTGCGCCTGTCCACAACATTATCCCGGAGATCTTTTGACAGTGCCTTGCCACCCATAGTTGATTGTTTGCTTCAGTTGCACTACCAGGGACTGAGATGCTCCAAGAAAGCTCTTTTCATGCTGAGCTATTCAATATGCCCCCAGCTGTCATGCCGCCACTGCTCATCCATTGCTATGGCCATTGCCATGGATGCAGCGGTGGTGAGCATGCAGCAATGACATTGCCACTCGCTGTCTCTTCCTGAATGCTGCCTGGATCGCACCTGTGGTTTCTCCTTGGTGCCAATCTGCACTTATGTAAGTGCCTCCTTTTCTTCACTACTCTGCCCAAGTATAGGTGTTACTGTTTGTGCTCCTGTGTGCTATATTCTGTGTATTGCTGAATTGATATATTGTTGCTGAATTCTGCTTGTCTGACCACTCTGCCTGCTTAACCCCTAAACTGTTGGATTGATATACTGTTGCTGAACTCTGCTTGTCTGACCACTCTGCCTGCTTAAACCCTAAACTGTTGGAATGATATATGGTTGCTGAACTCTGCTTGTCTGACAACTCTGTCCCCTTAACCCCTAAACTGCTGGATTGATATATTGTTGCTGAACTCTGCTTGTCTGACCACTCTGCCTGCTTAACCCCCTAAACTGCTGGATTGATATAATGTTGCTGAATTCTGCTTGTCTGACCACTCTGCCTGTTTAACCCCTAAACTGCTGGATTGATATACTGTTGCTGAACTCTACTTGTCTGACCACTCTGCCTGCTTAATCCCTAAATTGATGTATTGATATACTGTTGCTGAACCCTGCTTGCCTGACCATTCTATTGGTTTACCCCATAACTGCTATACTGTTGGATTTTCCTTTATTGCTGATTCCTGCCTGTTACTGGTCCTTCTATTGGTTTACCCCTGATCTGCTATACTGCAGAGATAAGAAGACAATAGAGCAACAAAATGTGATTATTTTCAAGGGGGGGGGGGTGATTCTTTTCAATACCCACTGTAATGAAAGAGGGCTTTTTATGAGTGCAGTATATTGCAATATATTTTCATTATTTATTTTACACCCCTTTTATGTAATTTCTGAAAATTGACCACATTTTAATTCTCAGAACTTGAAATGTACCCTACTGACGTCTCAAGGATAACCCGGCTACATATATTTCTTTCATGTAATTAGCAAGAGTCCATGAGCTAGTGACGTATGGGATATACATTCCTACCAGGAGGGGCAAAGTTTCCCAAACCTCAAAATGCCTATAAATACACCCCTCACCACACCCACAAATCAGTTTTACAAACTTTGCCTCCTATGGAGGTGGTGAAGTAAGTTTGTGCTAGATTCTACGTTGATATGCGCTCCGCAGCAGGTTGGAGCCTGGTTTTCCTCTCAGCGTGCAGTGAATGTCAGAGGGATGTGAGGAGAGTATTGCCTATTTGTATTCAATGATCTCCTTCTACGGGGTCTATTTCATAGGTTCTCTGTTATCGGTCGTAGAGATTCATCTCTTACCTCCCTTTTCAGATCGACGATATACTCTTATATATACTATTACCTCTACTGATTCTCGTTTCAGTACTGGTTTGGCTTTCTACTACATGTAGATGAGTGTCCTGGGGTAAGTAAGTCTTATTTTCTGTGACACTCTAAGCTATGGTTGGGCACTTTTATATAAAGTTCTAAATATATGTATTCAAACATTTATTTGCCTTGACTCAGGATGTTCAAACATTCCTTATTTCAGACAGTCAGTTTCATATTTGGGATAATGCATATGAATAAAAAAATTTTTTTTACCTTAAAATTTGACTTTTTCCCTGTGGGCTGTTAGGCTCGCGGGGGCTGAAAATGCTTCATTTTATTGCGTCATTCTTGGCGCGGACTTTTTTGCCGCAAAATTTTTTTTCTGTTTCCGGCGTCATACGTGTCGCCAGAAGTTGCGTCATTTTTGACGTTTTTTTTTCGCCAAAAGTGTCGGCGTTCCGGATGTGGCGTCATTTTTGGCGCCAAAAGCATTTAGGCGCCAAATAATGTGGGCGTCTTTTTTGGCGCTAAAAAATATGGGCGTCACTATTGTCTCCACATTATTTAAGTCTCATTATTTATTGCTTCTGGTTGCAAGAAGCTTGTTCACTGGCATTTTTTCCCATTCCTGAAACTGTCATTTAAGGAATTTGATCAATTTTGCTTTATATGTTGTTTTTTCTATTACATATTGCAAGATGTCCCAGATTGACACTGAGTCAGAAGATACTTCTGGAAAAACGCTGCCTGGTGCTGGATCGACCAAAGTTAAGTGTATCTGCTGTAAACTTGTGGTATCTGTTCCTCCAGCTGTTGTTTGTAATGAATGTCATGACAAACTTGTTAATGCAGATAATATTTCCTTTAGTAATGTTACATTACCTGTTGCTGTTCCGTCAACATCTAATACTCAGAGTGTTCCTGTTAACATAAGAGATTTTGTTTCTAAATCCATTAAGAAGGCCATGTCTGTTATTCCTCCTTCTAGTAAACGTAAAAGGTCTTTTAAAACTTCTAATTTTTCAGATGAATTTTTAAATGAACATCATCATTCTGATTCTGATAATGGTTCCTCTGGTTCAGAGGATTCTGTCTCAGAGGTTGATGCTGATAAATCTTCATATTTTTTCAAAATGGAATTTATTCGTTCTTTACTTAAAGAAGTCTTAATTGCATTAGAAATAGAGGATTCTGGTCCTCTTGATACTAAATCTAAACGTTTAAATAAGGTTTTTAAATCTCCTGTAGTTATTCCAGAAGTTTTTCCTGTCCCTGATGCTATTTCTGAAGTAATCTCCAGGGAATGGAATAATTTGGGAAATTCATTTACTCCTTCTAAACGTTTTAAGCAATTATATCCTGTGCCATCTGACAAATTAGAGTTTTGGGACAAAATCCCTAAAGTTGATGGGGCTATCTCTACTTTTGCTAAACGTACTACTATTCCTACGGCAGATAGTACTTCCTTTAAGGATCCTTTAGATAGGAAGATTGAATCCTTTCTAAGCAAAGCTTACTTATGTTCAGGTAATCTTCTTAGACCTGCTATATCTTTAGCGGATGTTGCTGCAGCTTCAACTTTTTGGTTAGAAGCTTTAGCGCAACAAGTAACAGATAATAATTCTCATAGCATTGTTAATCTTCTTCAACATGCTAATAACTTTATTTGTGATGCCATCTTTGATATCATTTGAGTTGATGTCAGGTATATGTCTCTAGCTATTTTAGCTAGAAGAGCTTTATGGCTTAAAACTTGGAATGCTGATATGTCTTCTAAGTCAACTTTGCTTTCCCTTTCTTTCCAGGGTAATAAATTATTTGGTTCTCAGTTGGATTCTATTATCTCAACTGTTACTGGAGGGAAAGGAACTTTTTTACCACAGGATAAAAAATCTAAAGGTAAATTTAGGTCTAATAATCGTTTTTCGTTCCTTTCGTCACAATAAGGAACAAAAGCGTGATCCTTCACCCACAGGAGCGGTATCAGTTTCGAAACCATCTCCATTCTGGAATAAATCCAAGCCTTTTCGAAAACCAAAGCCAGCTCCCAAGTCCACATGAAGGTGCGGCCCTCATTCCAGCCCAGCTGGTAGGGGGCAGATTACGTTTTTTCAAAGAAATTTGGATCAATTCAATTCACAATCTTTGGATTCAGAACATTGTTTCAGAAGGGTACAGAATTGGCTTCAAGATAAGGCCTCCTGCAAAGAGATTTTTTCTTTCCCATGTCCCAGTAAATCCAGCGAAAGCTCAAGCATTTCTGAAATGTGTTTCAGATCTAGAGTTGGCTGGAGTAATTATGCCAGTTCCAGTTCTGGAACAGGGGCTGGGGTTTTATTCAAATCTCTTCATTGTACCAAAGAAGGAGAATTCCTTCAGACCAGTTCTGGATCTAAAAATATTGAATCGTTATGTAAGGATACCAACATTCAAAATGGTAACTATAAGGACTATCCTGCCTTTTCTTCAGCAAGGGCATTATATGTCCACAATAGATTTACAGGATGCATATCTGCATATTCTGATTCATCCAGATCACAATCAGTTTCTGAGATTCTCTTTCCTAGACAAGCATTACCAGTTTGTGGCTCTGCCGTTTAGCCTAGCAACAGCTCCAAGAATTTTTACAAAGGTTCTCGGTGCCCTTCTGTCTGTAATCAGAGAACAGGGTATTGTGGTATTTCCTTATTTGGACGATATCTTGGTACTTGCTCAGTCTTCACATTTAGCAGAATCTCATACGAATTGACTTGTGTTGTTTCTTCAAGATCATGGTTGGAGGATCAATTTACCGAAAAGTTCATTGATTCCTCAGACAAGGGTAACCTTTTTAGGTTTCCAGATAGATTCAGTGTCCATGACTCTGTCTCTGACAGACAAGAGACGTCTAAAATTGATCTCAGCTTGTCGAAACCTTCAATCACAATCATTCCCTTCGGTAGCCTTATGCATGGAAATTCTAGGTCTTATGACTGCTGCATCGGACGCGATCCCCTTTGCTCGTTTTCACATGCGACCTCTTCAGCTCTGTATGCTGAACCAGTGGTGCAGGGATTACATAAAGATATCTCAATTAATATCTTTAAAACCGATTGTACGACACTCTCTGACGTGGTGGACAGATCACCATCGATTAGTTCAGGGGGCTTCTTTTGTTCTTCCGACCTGGACTGTAATTTGAACAGATGCAAGTCTGACAGGTTGGGGAGCTGTTTGGGGGTCTCTGACAGCACAAAGGGTTTGGGAATCTCAGGAGGTGAGATTACCAATCAATATTTTGGAACTCCGTGCAATTTTCAGAGCTCTTCAGTCATGGCCTCTTCTAAAGAGAGAATCATTCATTTGTTTTCAGACAGACAATGTCACAACTGTGGCATACATCAATCATCAAGGAGGGACTCACAGTCCTCTGGCTATGAAAGAAGTATCTCGAATACTGGTATGGGCGGAATCCAGCTCCTGTCTAGTTTCTGCGGTTCATATCCCAGGTATAGACAATTGGGAAGCAGATTATCTCAGTCGCCAAACGTTACATCCAGGCGAATGGTCTCTTCACCCAGAGGTATTTCTTCAGATTGTTCAAATGTGGGGACTTCCAGAAATAGATCTGATGGCTTCTCATCTAAACAAGAAACTTCCCAGGTATCTGTCCAGATCCAGGGATCCTCAGGTGGAAGCAGTGGATGCATTGTCACTTCCTTGGAAGTATCATCCTGCCTATCTCTTTCCGCCTCTAGTTCTTCTTCCAAGAGTAATCTCCAAGATTCTGAAGGAATGCTCGTTTGTTCTGCTGGTGGCTCCAGCATGGCCTCACAGGTTTTGGTATGCGGATCTTGTCCGGATGGCCTCTTGCCAACCGTGGACTCTCCCGTTAAGACCAGACCTTCTGTCGCAAGGTCCTTTTTTCCATCAGGATCTCAAATCCTTAAATTTAAAGGTATGGAGATTGAACGCTTGATTCTTAGTCAAAGAGGTTTCTCTGACTCTGTGATTAATACTATGTTACAGGCTCGTAAATCTGTATCTAGAAAGATATATTATAGAGTCTGGAAGACTTACATTTCTTGGTGTCTTTCTCATCATTTTTCCTGGCATTCTTTTAGAATTCCGAGAATTTTGCAGTTTCTTCAGGATGGTTTGGATAAAGGTTTGTCTGCAAGTTCCTTGAAAGGACAAATCTCTGCTCTTTCTGTTCTTTTTCACAGAAAGATTGCTAATCTTCCTGATCTTCATTGTTTTGTACAAGCTTTGGTTCGTATAAAACCTGTCATTAAGTCAATCTCTCCTCCTTGGAGTTTGAATTTGGTTCTGGGGGCTCTTCAAGCTCCTCCGTTTGAACCTATGCATTCGCTGGATATTAAATTACTTTCTTGGAAAGTTTTATTTCTTTTGGCCATCTCTTCTGCTAGAAGAGTTTCTGAATTATCTGCTCTTTCTTGTGAGTCTCCTTTTCTGATTTTTCATCAGGATAAGGCGGTGTTGCGAACTTCTTTTAAATTTTTACCTAAGGTTGTGAATTCTAACAACATTAGTAGAGAAATTGTGGTTCCTTAATTGTGTCCTAATCCTAAGAATTCTAAGGAGAGATCATTGCATTCTTTGGATGTAGTTAGAGCTTTGAAATATTATGTTGAAGCTACTAAGAATTTCCGAAAGACTTCTAGTCTATTTGTTATCTTTTCCGGTTCTAGGAAAGGTCAGAAGGCCTCTGCCATTTCTTTGGCATCTTGGTTAAAATCTTTAATTCATCTTGCTTATGTCGAGTCGGGTAAAACTCCGCCTCAAAGGATTACAGCTCATTCTACTAGGTCAGTTTCTACTTCCTGGGCGTTTAGGAATGAAGCTTCGGTTGATCAGATTTGCAAAGCAGCAACTTGGTCTTCTTTGCATACTTTTACTAAATTCTACCATTTTGATGTGTTTTCTTCTTCTGAAGCAGTTTTTGGTAGAAAAGTACTTCAGGCAGCTGTTTCAGTTTGATTCTTCTGCTTATAATTTCAAGTTTTTTTCATTATAAGATTTAAACTTTATTTTGGGTGTGGATTATTTTCAGCGGAATTGGCTGTCTTTATTTTATCCCTCCCTCTCTAGTGACTCTTGCTTGGAAGATCCACATCTTGGGTAGTCATTATCCCATACGTCACTAGCTCATGGACTCTTGCTAATTACATGAAAGAAAACATAATGTATGTAAGAACTTACCTGATAAATTCATTTCTTTCATATTAGCAAGAGTCCATGAGGCCCACCCTTTTTGTGGTGGTTATGATGAGGCCCACCCTTTTTGTGGTGGTTATGATTTTTTTGTATAAAGCACAATTATTCAAATTCCTTATTTTTTTATGCTTTCGCACTTTTTTCTTATCACCCCACTTCTTGGCTATGCGTTAAACTGATTTGTGGGTGTGATGAGGGGTGTATTTATAGGCATTTTGAGGTTTGGGAATCTTTGCCCCTCCTGGTAGGAATGTATATCCCATACGTCACTAGCTCATGGACTCTTGCTAATATGAAAGAAATGAATTTATCAGGTAAGTTCTTACATAAATTATGTTTTCCCTAATTGACTTTATCAACAACTGCAAAACAAAGCAAATTCATCCTAACATTACGACTGTGGCTAGCCTTGATGTCTGTGCGGACCAAAACGCCCAGATTGGCTCCTCAAAATAAGGCAAATGGTGGTTAGAGTTTAGCTTTTGAAAATAATTGTAGTAAAAGGATTTAATTTGTTTTAAAAACAACTTAGCTGATATGTTATTCTATAGAAACACAACAGAAATACCTTGTAATTACTATCACCTAGATTACAAGTTATGCGCTATAGAGGGTGCGAAATGAATGCAACAAAAGTTGCGTTATTTCACCCTCCATAGCGCTGCCTCCTTGTGCGTGCTATATGGTTGCGTTGAGCCCCATACTGCACAAAATACAAGAACTGCTTTGTCGTGTTCGTGCACGCTTTCCCCATAGACATCAATGGGAGAAAGTGTTAGAAAAAAAAACACCTGTGATCGAGGAATGAAAAGCTCCGTAACGCAACCCCATTGATGTCTATGGGGAAAAAAAGTTACCTTTAAACCTAACATAAATCCCAAGTCTAAACACCCCTAATCTGCTACCCTTGACATCGCCAACACCAAAATAAAGTTATTCACCCCTAATCTGTTGCTCCCAACATCACTGCCACCAAAATAAATCTATTAACCCCTAATCTGCTGCCCCGACATCGCCACCACAGAAATAAATCTATTAACCCCTAATCTGCCGCTCCCGATATCGCTGCCACTATACTAAAGTTATTAACCCCTATTCCCCCGCACCCCAACATCGCCCACACTATAATAAAGATATTAACCCCTATTCATCCGCTCCCTGATATCTCCGCCACTAAATAAAGTTATTAACCACTAAACCTCTGGCCTCCCACATCACTACCACTAAATAAACCTATTAACCCCTAAACCGACAGCCCCCCACATCGCAAAAAACTAAATTAAACTATTAACCCCTAAACCTAACAACCCCCTAACTTTACATTAAAATTACAAGATCCCTATCTTAAAATAAATAAAAACCTACCTGTAAAATTTAAAAAAACCTAAATTTAAACTATAAATTAAAATAACATAACTATTAGACTAAAATTAAACTAACTACAAATTAAAAAAACTAAATTACAAATTAAAAAATAACTACCGCTACTTAAAAAAATGTAATCTAAAATTAAAAAAAATTAAAAATACTAAATTACAAAAAATAAAAAAATTCTAAAGTACAAAATATAAAAAACACTAAATTACGAAAAATAACAAACCAAATTATCCAAAATAAAAACAATTACACCTAATCTAATAGCCCTATAAAAATAAAAAAGCCCCCCCAAAATAAAAAAAAACCCTAGCCTACAATAAACTACCAATAGCCCTTAAAAGGGCCTTTTGTAGGGCATTGCCATAAGTTAAACAGCTCTTTTACCTGTAAAAAAATACAAAGACCCCCCAACAGTAAAATCCACCACTTAACCGACCCCCCCAAAATAAAAAACCTAAATCATAAAAAAACCTAAACTACCCATTACCCTGAAAAGGGCATTTGTATAGGCATTGCTCTTTTAAGATAGCCGAAACCCTAATAAAAAAAAAAAAAACACCCAAAAACGTTTAAAAAAACTTAACACTAACCCCGACAATCAACTTACAGTTTCTGAAGTCCGGACATCCATCCTCATCCAGGCGGCGAAGTCCTCATCCAGGCAGCGAGAAGTCCTCATCCAGGCAGCGAGAAATCTTCATCCTGGCGGCATCTTCTATCTTCATCCTGGCGGCGCGGAGCGGTCCATCTTGAAGACATCCGGCACGGAGCATCCTCTTCATACGATTGCCACCGTATACTGAATCTTCAATGCAAGGGAGCCTTTTCAAAATGGCCTCCCTTGCATTCCTATTGGCTGATTTGATTTTGGAAATTCAAATCAGCCAATAGGATGATAGAACCTCGCCGCCTGGATGAAGACTTCTCGCCGCCTGGATGAGGATTTTGCTGCCTGGAAGATATATTCAAAAGGGATCTGACGCCATTTTGAAAAAGCTAGCAAAATATTCCAAATGGCTAAAATCTGTGTTTAAAGATGTTTTAGTATACATCTCAATCAGTACTGATGCTCGCATTTTATTCCAAGCAGCATCACCACCTACATAGACAATGTAAAGTAAAGCATCCATTTTGCATATATCACTTAACCAAGTAAACGTACAGCAGCCTACAAGAAAAAGAATAAAGAAACAATCTATTAATGCAAAACAATATTACATTTGTTTAGTCATTATTTTAATGCAAATACAGCAACCCAATAAATACATAACACAGTCCTACACTATTAACCCCTTACATGTCCTCAGCCCCACTACATCCTGATCCCACTGTGCTATTAACCCCTTAAGGACGCACTAAGCCCCACCGCATCCTAACCCCTCTACACTATTAACCCCTTAGACAACCTCATCCCCACCACATCCTAACCCTCTACACTATTAACCCCTTAAGCCCCATCAACTCCACCACATCCTAACCCCACTACATTATTAACCCCTTACACGTGCTCACTCCCAGAGCAACCTAAACCCTTTAGGCTATTAACCCAGTGCAACCTAACCCTTCTAAATTAAATAAGCATTAAAAATATAAAAACTACACAACTATTTATCTAAACCACAACAACTAAACACAAAAATACACAAAGTTACACTACAATTACATCCAACAACTACTAGCAACTTAACAAACCCTAATAGAATCTGACAACACAACAAACAACCAACAACAGTATCAACAAGGACCCACAAAACAAACCAAAACAAAAACAACACAGAACCACAACAAAAACAACCAACAAACCCAAATTCTAAAACTATCTAACACAACAACAGAGCACAACTAGAAATAAACCATACTACCAAAAGATAACAAAACACATTAAACATTTTAATAAAGAAATCAGCAACAAACAACCATCCTAAAGTCTTTATTGGCTCTTCTTCTTCCAGATCCTTTCTTCATGCTGTCCAGCAGCACACTCAATTTAAAAAAAAATTAAAATCAGCCAATAGAAGGTTGTCTGTATTTTAAATCAGCTTATTGGGAAAAAATTATTTTCTATTTGGTAATAGATTTTTAAAATCAGCAAATATAAATAATTTAGATTATATTAAAAAAATTAATCAGCCAATAGAAATTTTATTTTGCTGATTTCAAAACTGAGACACCCCTCTAAACCATATACACCTTGTATTGTAACCGGGCGAACCGGGCGAACCGCCATAGACTTCAATAGGCAGGCGAATTTTAAAACCCACAGGTACTCTTTCTGGCCACAATAGTGATGGAAAAGTTGTTTCAAGGGTACTAACACCTGGACTGTGGCATGCCGGAGGGGGATCCATGGCAAAACTCCCATGGAAAATTACATAGTTGATGCAGAGTCTGTTTTTAAGCCATAAAGGGCATAAATCACCTAACATTCCTAAATTGTTTGGAATAACATGCTTTAAAACATCAGGTATGATGTTGTATCGATCAGGTAGTGTAAGGGTTACGCCCGCTTCACAGTGACAGACCAAACTCCCCGTTTAAAGGGACAGTCTACACCAGAATTTTTATTGTTTTAAAAGATAGATAATCCCTTTATTACCCATTTCCCAGTTTTGCATAACTAACACATTTATAATAATATACTTTTAACCTCTGTGATTATCTTGTATCTAAGACTCTGCAAACTGCCCCTTTTTTCAGTTCTTTTGACAGACTTGCAGTCTAGCCAATCAGTGCCTGCTCCCAGATAACTTCTCGTGCACGAGCACAGTGTTATCTATATGAAATACGTGAACTAACACCCTCTAGTTTTTTTAAAAAATTTACACTACTGTTACACCAGATATGAGTGGTGGCACTGGGCAAGTGGGCACAGTATACTCAATTAGATTACACAAGCAAACTGATGTTTCACAGTCAAAAAAGTTTTTTTTTAAATTTACACGACTGTTACACCAGATATGAGTGGTGGCACTGGGCAAGTGGGCCTGGCACACACTCTGGCAGGCAGGCAACTGCAATTAGATTACACTAGCAGACTGATGTTTCACAGTCAAAAAAGTTTTTTTTTTTTTAATTTACACTACTGTAACAACAGATATGAGTGGTGGCACTGGGCAAGTGGGTACAGTATACGCTGTGAGCTTGACACACACGCTAACAGGCAGGCAACTGCAATTAGATTACACAGGAAAAAAAAAAAACAGACTGATATTCTAGCCCTAAAAAGGGCTTTTTGGGGTGCTGTCCTTACAGCAGAGATCGGATGAGTCCTTCAGGACTGTAGTGGACACTGAATACACTAGCCTAGCTATCAATTTCCCTATTAAATCAGCAGCAGCTACACTGTCCCTCCTCTCACTAAGAAAGAAAATGGCTGCTGTCCAGGAGCTGGGAGGGTCTGGGAGGGAGGGTCTGCTGCTGATTGGCTGGAATGTGTCTGCAGACTGTGAGATACAGGGTCAAAGTTTACTCAATGATGACGAATAGGGGGCAGATCGAACATTGCATATGTTTGACCGCCATTGCGAACGCAAACAAGCTATGTTCACC
The DNA here is from genome assembly GCF_027579735.1 of Bombina bombina. Taxonomy (NCBI): domain Eukaryota; kingdom Metazoa; phylum Chordata; class Amphibia; order Anura; family Bombinatoridae; genus Bombina; species Bombina bombina. The sequence continues at coordinate 886,678,029 of NC_069501.1, read as the reverse complement.
GGGAACAATTCACCGGCGAACAATTCGAGACATCACTACATAGCAACATTAGCATGTCTCAAGATAATTTTTTTTTTTTTTTAAAGGACCTTGCCATACTGGCGAGACTTCTTATAATGGCCCTTAGAGAGAACAATAGACATGTGCACGGCTAAAAAAATTGGTTCTTTTTCGGTTCGGATCGATTCGGACTTTTCGAATTTCGGTTCGGATCGAATCGAATTCGGCAAAATTTGAATAAATTCATTTCGGATTTATTCGGATTCGAATAAATTCGTTTAGGATTTATTCGGATTCTGCTGAATTCGGCTGAATTCGGTTCTATTCGGCTCCGAAATTCGGTTTGTTTTAGTACACTAACACCCATTTAGTACACTAAGTCACTAACACCCATAAACTACCTATGAACCACTAAACCGAGGCCCCCCACATCGCAAACCCTATAATAACATTATTTAACCCCTAATCTGCCGACCGGATATCGCCGCCGCCTACATTATCCCTATGAACCCCTAATCTTCTGTCCCTAACATCGCCGACCCCTACATTATAGTTATTAACCCCTAATCTGCCCCCCCCATGTCGCCGCAATCTAACTACAAGTATTAACCCCTAATCTGCCGACCGGATATCGCTGCCACCTACATTATAGCTATTAACCCCTAATCTGCTGTCCCTAACATCGCCGACCCCTACATTATAGTGTTTAACCCCTAATCTGCCCCCCCCATGTCGCCGCAATCTAACTACAAGTATTAACCCCTAATCTGCCGACCGGATATCGCCGCCGCCTACATTATAGCTATTAACCCCTAATCTGCTGTCCCTAACATCGCCGACCCCTACATCATAGTTATTAACCCCTAATCTGCCCCCCCCCAACGTCGCCGCAATCTAACTACAAGTATTAACCCCTAATCTGCCGACCGGATATCGCTGCCACTATAATAAATGTATTAACCCCTAAACCACAGCACTCCCGCCTCGCAAACACTATAATACATTTTATTAACCCCTAATCTGCCCTCCCTAACATTGCCGCCACCTACCTACAATTATTAACCCCTAATCTCCCACCCCCAACGTCGCCGCTACTATAATAAGGTTATTAACCCCTAAACCTAAGTCTAACCCTAACCCTAACACCCCCTAACTTAAATATAATTTAAATAAAACGAAATAAATTTACTACAGTTAAATAAATGAATCCTATTTAAAACTAAATACTTACCTGTAAAATAAACCCTAATATAGCTGCAATATAACTAATAGTTACATTGTAGCTATTTTAGGATTTATATTTATTTTACAGGCAAGTTTGTATTTATTTTAACTAGGTACAATAGTTATTAAATAGTTTATAACTATTTAATAACTACCTAGCTAAAATAAATACAAATTTACCTGTAAAATAAATCCTAACCTAAGTTACACTAACACCTAACACTACACTATCATTAAATTAATTAAATAAATGAATCCTATTTAAAACTAAATACTTACCTGTAAAATAAACCCTAATATAGCTACAATATAACTAATAGTTACATTGTAGCTATTTTAGGATTTATATTTATTTTACAGGCAACTTTGTATTTATTTTAACTAGGTACAATAGCTATTAAATAGATATTTACTGTTTAATAGCTACCTAGTTAAAATAATTACAAAATTACCTGTAAAATAAATCCTAACCTAAGTTACAATTAAACCTAACACTACACTATCATTAAATAAATTAACTACAAGTACCTACAATTATCTACAATTAAATAAACTAAACTAAAGTACAACCCCCCCCCCACTAAATTACAAAAAAAACCAAACACTAAATTACAAAAAATAAAAAAATATTACAAGAATTTTAAACTAATTACACCTAATCTAAGCCCCCTAATAAAATAACAAAGCCCCCCAAAATAAAAAAAATGCCCTACCCTATACTAAATTACAAAAGTTAACAGCTCTAATAACTACCTAGCTAAAATAAATACAATTTTACCTGTAAAATAAATCCTAACCTAAGTTACAATTACACCTAACACTACACTATCATTAAATAAATTAACTACAAGTATCTACAATTAAATACAATTAAATAAACTAAACTAAAGTACAAAAAAACAAACACTAAATTAAAAAAATTAAAAAAATTACAAGAATTTTAAACTAATTACACCTAATCTAAGCCCCCTAATAAAATAACAAAGCCCCCCAAAATAAAAAAATGCCCTACCCTATACTAAATTACAAAAGTTAACAGCTCTATTACCTTACCAGCCCTTAAAAGGGCCTTTTGCAGGGCATGCCCCAAAGAAAACAGCTCTTTTGCCTTTAAAAAAAAATACAATACCCCCCACATTACAACCCACCACCCACATACCCCTACTCCAGCCCAAACCCCCCTTAAATAAACCTAACACTACCCCCTGAAGATCTCCCTACCTTGAGTTGTGTTCACCCAGCCGGGTCGAAGTCTTCATCCGATGGGGCAGAAGAGGACATCCAGACCGGCAGAAGTCTTCATCCAAGCGGGGCAAGAAGAGGTCTTCCATCCATCAGAAAAGTACCAAAATGCAAACAAACACTAAATTACCAAAAATAATAAAATATTACAAGAATTTTAAACTAATTACACCTAATCTAAGCCCCCTACTAGATATTAATATAGCTACAATATAACTAATAGTTACATTGTAGATATTTTAGGATTTATATTTATTTTACAGGCAACTTTGTATTTATTTTAACTAGGTACAATAGTTATTAAATAGTTAATAACTATTTAATAACTACCTAGCTAAAATAAATACAAATTTACCTGTAAAATAAATCCTAACCTAAGTTACAATTACACCTAACACTACACTATCATTAAATTAGTTAAATAAATTAATCCTATTTAAAACTAAATACTTACCTGTAAAATAAACCCTAATATAGCTACAATATAACTAATAGTTACATTGTAGCTATTTTAGGATTTATATTTATTTTACAGGCAACTTTGTATTTATTTTAACTAGGTAAAATAGCTATTAAATAGATATTTACTGTTTAATAGATACCTAGTTAAAATAATTACAAAATTACCTGTAAAATAAATCCTAACCTAAGTTACAATTAAACCTAACACTACACTATCATTAAATAAATTAAATAAATTAACTACAAGTACCTACAATTAAATACAATGAAATAAACTAAAGTACAAAAAAACAAACACTAAATTACAAAAAATAAAAAAATATTACAAGAATTTTAAACTAATTACACCTAATCTAAGCCCCCTAATAAAATAACAAAGCCCCCCAAAATAAAAAAAATGCCCTACCCTATACTAAATTACAAAAGTTAACAGCTCTATTACCTTACCAGCCCTTAAAACAGCCTTTTGCGGGGTCATGCCTCAAAGAAAACAGCTCTTTTGCCTGTAAAAAAAAAACACAATACCCCCCCACATTACAACCCACCACCCACATACCCCTACTCTAACCCAAACCCCCCTTAAATAAACCTAACACTACCCCCCTGAAGATGTCCCTACCTTGAGTCGTGTTCACCCAGCCGGGCCAAAGTCTTCATCCGATGGGGCAGAAGAGGACATCCAGACCGGCAGAAGTCTTCATCCAAGCGGGGCAAGAAGAGGTCTTCCATCCATCAGAAGTCTTGATCCAGACGGCATCTTCTATGTTCATCCATCCGGAGCGGAGCGGCAGCATCCTGAAGACATCCGATGTGGAGCATCCTCTTCTTTCTTGATCCGACGACAAAATGACTGTACCTTTAAGTGACGTCATCCAAGATGGCGTCCCTTGAATTCCGATTGGTTGATAGGATTCTATCAGCCAATCGGAATTAAGGTAGGAAAAATCTGATTGGCTGATTCAATCAGCCAATCAGATTCAAGTTCAATCCGATTGGCTGATCCAATCAGCCAATCAGATTGACCTCGCATTCTATTGGCTGTTCCGATCAACCAATAGAATGCGAGGTCAATTTGATTGGCTGATTGGATCAGCCAATCGGATTGAACTTGAATCTGATTGGCTGATTGAATCAGCCAATCAGATTTTTCCTACCTTAATTCCGATTGGCTGATAGAATCCTATCAGCCAATCGGAATTCAAGGGACGCCATCTTGGATATAAATCCTAAAATAGCTACAATGTAACTATTAGTTATATTGTAGCTATATACATAGCTAGTAGGGGGCTTAGATTAGGTGTAATTAGTTTAAAATTCTTGTAATATTTTATTATTTTTGGTAATTTAGTGTTTGTTTGCATTTTGGTACTTTTCTGATGGATGGAAGACCTCTTCTTGCCCCGCTTGGATGAAGACTTCTGCCGGTCTGGATGTCCTCTTCTGCCCCATCGGATGAAGACTTCGGCCCGGCTGGGTGAACACGACTCAAGGTAGGGAGATCTTCAGGGGGGTAGTGTTAGGTTTATTTAAGGGGGGTTTGGGTTAGAGTAGGGGTATGTGGGTGGTGGGTTGTAATGTGGGGGGGTATTGTGTTTTTTTTACAGGCAAAAGAGCTGTTTTCTTTGGGGCATGCCCCGCAAAAGGCCCTTTTAAGGGCTGGTAAGGTAATAGAGCTGTTAACTTTTGTGATTTAGTATAGGGTAGGGCATTTTTTTATTTTGGGGGGCTTTGTTATTTTATTAGGGGGCTTAGATTAAGTGTAATTAGTTTAAAATTCTTGTAATATTTTTTTATTTTTTGTAATTTAGTGTTTTTTTTTGTAATTTAGTGTTTGTTTTTGTACTTTAGTTTAGTTTATTTAATTGTAGATAATTGTAGGTACTTGTAGTTAATTTATTTAATGATAGTGTAGTGTTAGGTTTAATTGTAACTTAGGTTAGGATTTATTTTACAGGTAATTGTGTAATTATTTTAACTAGGTAGCTATTAAATAGTCAATAACTATTTAATAGCTATTGTACCTAGTTAAAATAAATACAAAGTTGCCTGTAAAATAAATATAAATCCTAAAATAGCTACAATGTAACTATTAGTTATATTGTAGCTATATTAGGGTTTATTTTACAGGTAAGTATTTAGTTTTAAATAGGATTCATTTATTTAATTAATTTAATGATAGTGTAGTGTTAGGTGTTAGTGTAACTTAGGTTAGGATTTATTTTACAGGTAAATTTGTATTTATTTTAGCTAGGTAGCTATTAAATAGTTATTAACTATTTAATAGCTATTGTACCTAGTTAAAATAAATACAAACTTGCCTGTAAAATAAATATAAATCCTAAAATAGCTACAATGTAACTATTAGTTATATTGCAGCTATATTAGGGTTTATTTTACAGGTAAGTATTTAGTTTTAAATAGGATTCATTTATTTAACTATAGTAAATTTATTTTGTTTTATTTAAATTATATTTAAGTTAGGAAAGTGTTAGGGTTAGGGTTAGACTTAGGTTTAGGGGTCAATAACCTTATTATAGTAGCGGCAACGTTGGGGGCGGGAGATTAGGGGTTAATAAAATGTATTATAGTGTTTGCGAGGCGGGAGTGCGGCGGTTTAGGGGTTAATACATTTATTATAGTGGCGGCGATATCCGGTCGGCAGATTAGGGGTTAATACTTGTAGTTAGATTGCGGCGACGTTGGGGGGGGGGCAGATTAGTTGTTAATAACTATAATGTAGGGGTCGGCGATGTTAGGGACAGCAGATTAGGGGTTAATAGCTATAATGTAGGCGGCGGCGATATCCGGTCGGCAGATTAGGGGTTAATACTTGTAGTTAGATTGCGGCGACGTTGGGGGGGGCAGATTAGGGGTTAATAACTATAATGTAGGGGTCGGCGATGTTAGGGACAGCAGATTAGGGGTTAATAGCTATAATGTAGACGGTGGCGATATCCGGTCGGCAGATTAGGGGTTAATAAGATAATGCAGGTGTCAGCGATAGCGGGGGCGGCAGATTAGGGGTTAATAAGTGTTAGATTAGGGGTGTTTAGAGACTCGGGGTACATGTTAGGGTGTTAGGTGCAGACTTAGTGTTTCCCCATAGGAAACAATGGGGCTGCGGTGTTAGGTTTTTTTTCAGCCGAAACTCCCCATTGTTTCCTATGGGGAAATGCCGAATTTTACCGAGCTAATTCGGATTTATTCGGAGATACGGCAGCTATTTCGTATTCATTCGGTAGATTCGGAAGTATTTTAATTCGGAAATTAGAATCGATCCGAATCTCCAAATTTACAGAATTTTCAGAATTTCCGAATAAATCCGAAACGAACCGCACATGTCTAGAGAACAATTTAAAATTAACATTTATTACTTATCTCTCCTACCCCCACTGGGAGTGTAATTTCTTCTGCTGGCTATGTTTACATGGATTTTCTAATGGACTGAAGGACATTCTCTGTTTTTAGCATGTATTATATGGAGATTCAAGAAAAGCTATTCACCTAGATTACGAGTTTTGCGTTAACAGGGGTGCGGTGCTAACAAGCAGTTTATACTCACTGCTCACTTGCAGACAACGCTGGTATTACGGGTTTTTAGAAACCCGGCGTTAACCGAAAAAAAGTGAGCGAAGAGCAAAATTTAGCTCCACATCTCACCTCAATACCAGCGCTGCTTACGGTAGCGGTGAGCAGGTAAAATGGGGGAGAGCCGGCTGAAAAAAAACCTAACACCTGCAAAAAAGCAGCGTAAAGCTCCTAACGCAGACTCATTGATTCCTATAGGGAAATACTTTTTAAGTCTACACCTAACACCCTAACATGAACCCTGATTCTAAACACCTCTAATCTTACACTTATTAACCCCTAATCTGCCGCCCCCGACATCGCCGACACCTGCATTATATTATTAACCCCTAATCTGCCGCTCTGGACACCGCTGCCACCTACATTATACTTATGAACCCCTAATCTGCTTCCCCCAACATGGCCGAACCCTACATTATATTTATTAACCCCTAATCTGCCACCCCCAATGTCTCTGCAACCTAACTACATTTATTAATCCCTAATCTGCCGCCCCCAACGTCGCCACCACTATAATAAAGTTTTTAACCCCTAAATCTAAGTCTAACCTTAACCCTAACCCCCCCAACTTAAATTTAATTTAAATAAATCTAAATAAAATTAATACAATTCACTAAATTATTCCTATTTAAAACTAAATACTTACCTATAAAATAAACCCTAAAATAGCTACAATATAACTAATAGTTACATTGTATGTAGCTTAGGGTTTATTTTTATTTTACAGGCAACTTTGTATTTATTTTAACTAGGTACAATAGTTATTAAATAGTTATTAACTATTTAATAACTTCCTAGTTAAAATAAAGACAACTTTACCTGTAAAATTAAACCTAAATTAAGTTACAATTACACCTAACACTACACTATAATTAAATAAATTACCTAAACTAAATACAATTAATTACAATTTAAAAAAATTATCTAAAGTAGGAAAAAAAAGACTAAATTACAGAAAATAATAAAATAATTACAAGATTTTTAAACTAATTACACCTACTCTAATCCCCCTAACAAAATAAAAAAGCCCCCAAAATGAAAAAAGCCCTACCCTACACTAAATTACAAATAGCCCTTAAAAGGACCTTTTGCGGGGCATTGCCCCAAAGTAATCAGCTCTTTTACCTGTAAATAAAAATTACAAATACCCCCCCAACATTAAAACCCACCACCCACACAACCAACCCCCTGAAGATCACCCTACCGTGAGACGTCTTCACCCAACCGGGCAGAAGTGGTCCTCCAGACGGGCAGAAGTCTTCATCCAAGCCGGGCAGAAGAGGTCCTCCAGACGGGCAGAAGTCTTTATCCAGACTGCTAATGCAATCAGCCAATCGGAATTAAGGTAGAAAAAATCCTATTGGCTGATGCAATCAGCCAATAGGATTGAGCTTGCATTCTATTGGCTGATTGGAACAGCCAATAGAATGCCAGCTCAATCCTATTGGCTGATAGAATAGAATTCTATCAGCCAATCGGAATTGAAGGGACGCCATCTTGGATGACGTCATTTAAAGGAACCTTCATTCAGTCGTCGGATGAAGAAAGAAGAGGATGCTCCACGTCGGATGTCTTGAAGATGGACCTGCTCCATGCCAGATGGATGAAGATAGAAGATGCCATCTGGATGAAGACTTCTGCCCATCTGGAGGACCTCTTCTGCCCAGCTTGGATGAAGACTTCTGCCCATCTGGAGGACCACTTCTGCCTGGTTGGGTGAAGACGTCTCCCGGTAAGGTGATCTTCAAGGGGTTAGTGTTAGTTTTTTTTAAGGGGGGATTGGGTGGGTTTTAGAGTAGGGTTGGTTGTACTTGTGGTGGGTTTTAATGTTGGGGGGGGAATTGTACTTTTTTTTTTACAGGTAAAAGAGCTGATTACTTTGGGGCAATGCCCCGCAAAAGGCCCTTTTAAGGACTATTTGTAATTTAGTGTAGGGTAGGGCTTTTTTTTATTTTGGGGGGATTTTTTATTTTGTTAGGGGGTTAGAGTAGGTGTAATTAGTTTAAAATTCTTGTAATTATTTTATTATTTTCTGTAATTTAGTGTTTGCTTTCTTTCGTACTTTAGATATTTTTTTAAATTGTAATTAATTGTATTTAGTTTAGGTAATTATTTTAATTATAGTGTAGTGTTAGGTGTAATTGTAACTTAGGTTAGGTTTTATTTTACAGGTAAATTTGTCTTTATTTTAACTAGGTAGTTATTAAATAGTTAATAACTATTTAATAACTATTGTACCTAGTTAAAATAAATACAAAGTTGCCTGTAAAATAAAAATAAACCCTAAGCTAGCTACATTGTAACTATTAGTTATATTGTAGCTAGCTTAGGGTTTATTTTATCGGTAAGTATTTAGTTTTAAATAGGAATAATTGAGCTAATTGTAATTATATTTAAATTAGGGGGGGGTTAGGGTTAGACTTAGATTTAGGGGTTAATACATTTAATATAGTGGCGGCGACATTGGGGTCGGCAGATTAGGGGTTAATAAATGTAGGTAGGTATCGGTGATGTTAGGGTGCCGTCAGATTAGGGGTTAATAATATTTAAATAGTGTTTGCGATGCGGGAGTGCGGCGGTTTAGGGGTTAATATATTTATTATAGTGGCAGCGATGTCCGGTTCGGCTGATTAGGGGTTAAAAATGTTATTTTAGTGTTTGCGATGTGGGGGGGGGGGCTCGGTTTAGGGGTTAATAGGTAGTTTATGGGTGTTAGTGTACTTTTTAGCACTTTAGTTAAGAATTTTATGCTACGGCGTTGTAGTGTAAAACTACTGACTTAAAATGCTGTACCAGGCTTGACAGGAGAGGGTCTACCGCTCACTTTTTGTTAGAATCGTAATACCGGCGTTATCCAAGTCCCATTGAAAATATAGGATATGCAGTTGACATAAGTGGATTTGCAGTATTTCTGAGTCTGGCCAAAAAAGTGAGCGGTGAGCCTGTCATTTCAAGACTCGTAATACCAGCGGGCGTTAAAAAGCAGCGTTAGGACCTCTCAAAGCTGCTTTTTAACCCTAACGCACAACTCGTAATCTAGCCGATTGTTTACTTATCTAACTCTGCTTTGCTCCTCAAAGATTTATTTTTACTAATGGAGGATTTGAGCACAGTGGGGGCTATTACCTCCTAAGTAAAACCACCCTGAGGGAACCGGTAACTATCTATACCAAATATCGCAGAGGGACCAAGGAACATTGGTGACGTCATCAGCACGGGCCACAAGGATTGCAGTGAAGCAGCTGGCTACAGGCTAAGCTAACACAAAGGACAATGCAGAAGTGTCATCACTTGGAAGCAAATCAAGGATGTGGGCAGTCTCATGAACGAGTAGCTACAGTTACAGAGGTTACGAGGTAGGCATTGTTAAACCCTACTTTGTTTGGATATATGAGTGCCAGGTCTTCCATGCCCCAAGAGTGTGTGTCATTTGAAAGACCCCCCCATGATCAGAGCCTCACTGGGAACTGACATATGCATGTGTATACTATGGACAGAGAGTGGTCAAGAAGAAAGCAGGTATGATTGCTGCTGTATCCTCAAGACATTTGCTTAATAATAGTAAAAGCAAAGTCATTCTAGGATTAGTTATGTTACTGAGTTACCCCTTTTATAATAGTTTTAATAGATTAGAAATGATATGGAAAGTGTGGTACGGATTGCAGCATTGTTTGATTTAGAAGTCTGGATTTACAAGCTAGCTAGCAAAAGTATGGGATTCTGTTCTTTTGATTATAGCTTTTCTATAGCCATTATTTATCTATTGAAATTCGGATACCACAGGCAAAAGCAGGTATTTCAAATGACAACATAAAAATAAAAGAGCTATTTGAAAACAATGTTATACAATCCAGCAGGTAAAATGGATATTTTAGAACAAATTAAAGGGCAGAACATTTTACAGTACATTGTCCCTTTAATAAAGGGTTGAAGCATTTGTTTGTGTTATTAAAAAATGACTTCCCAATAAAGTCAAGCTGGTTCATTATATTAATTATCATTTATGTTCAAAAAGCTTTTGTGAATCCACTTGTTTAGTCTGATTGTAATGAACAATTATGGTAATCCACAAAATATAGCATAAAACATGCCATAGCCTAGATTAGAATAACCTACCACAACTGTAAAATAATCAGAATTTGCTGAGTTTACAACAACACTATTTTTCATCAAGATTTCCAGGAAAGGAATTATGCCACGGACAGTGATTTAGTGAAACTTTATTTGGCAAAGGACAGCGTATCATAACTGTCTGAAGATGAATGATAAAGGCAGATGTGTTCTTGTTGCTATGGTTACTGCTGTACAAATATGTTTTTGTTATAAACATGAAGAAAACATTGCAGGTTGTGTATTCTATAAAAAGGCAAAATATTTTTTTTAATTAAACAATTACAAGAAAAGATAATTAAACAAAAAGGAAAAAGTATGGTACATATGAAATAATTTTAGAAATAACATTTTAGATGGAATTATAACCCTGGATCTGTACATCTGTATAATATGTGTATCTGTGCATATGTGTATATATATGTGTCTGACTGGGTCTCATTGCTTGCTACTCTTAAAGAAGTGTGAGAGCTGTGTTCTGTAGGATTTAAGATTTAAAATGTTTGCTATTATTATCATCTATTTGTAAAGCCCTCATTGTATTCCAAAGAGTTCCATGATCACGGGGGTATAGAATTAGAGGTGGACTAACGACTCACCGGGTGAAACAAAGTCAAGGATCCCCTAGACCTAATCCATCCCAGTCATGCCTAGGAACTGATGCTGCTTTTTACAGAGCTTTTCAAAAATTAGCTACAATATTTCACCCATATATAACCTCATGTAAGTCAAATTAAAGGGATATGAAACCCAATTTTTTTCTTTCATGATTTAGAAAGAGCATGTCATTTTATACATCTTTCTAATTTACCTATATGGTCTAACTTGCTTTACTCTTGGTATTTTTTGCTGAAAAGCATATATAGGTAGGCTCTGTAGCTGCTGATTGGTGACTGCACATAGATGCCTCATGTGATTGTCTCACCCATGTGCATTGCTATTTCTTCAACTAAGGATATCTAAAGAATGAAGCAAATTAGATAACAGAGGTAAATTGGAATGTTGTTTGAAATAGTTTTCCCTATCTGAATCATGAAAGAAAATGTTTTGGGTTTAGTGTCTCTTTTTTTGTTGTTGCATAATTTCATTTGGAGAAAGAGAAAAAGGCTGGCTAGAGATGAAAAAAAATGTTTTTTGTATTTTTAAAACGTTACCTTGTTGTAAAGTTAAAGGACCATTAAATACAGTAAAATTACATAATCAACAAGTGAATAATAAAAGGATAATGCAATAACACATTTATGCTGAATTTTAAATGAGCAGTCTGACAAAATTCAAATTTGACTGTAATTTGCAAGTCCTGTGCATCATGTGACAGCCGTCAGCTAATCACAGATTCATATCAGGTACGACTTGGCCCTAAAGTTCTGCCACTTTCCTGGTCTCCCTGGCCTCTGGTACAGACCTGCTCCTAGCAGAGACCACCTGTCCCCAGTCTCTGGTTCTCAAAGACTCCCCTCTGGTTCTAAGCAGCCTCCTCCCAGTCCTGGACCTGGCGTTTCCAGATGGCCGTGGTGTGAGTGTCAGAGAGCCGTGGAGTAGGCCCAGTTAAGCCACACACGAGCAAGTGGCCTGAAAGCAGGTTAGAGGATGGTGGGTTTGTTTTAAAACCCCACAATACTCTATGTTTGGGTGTGGAAGTAGTGCTGCATGCTTTTAAATGTACAAATAAAGCAAGCACTACTGCAAAAAAACAACGAAAAAATATCAAAATAATAAAAAAATATGCAGAATTTAATAAAAAAAAATGCATATAAAAAGCATGCAATAGTTAAGATCCAATGCAATAGAGATAAGTTGCGCATTAAATGGATAGAAATGTCAAAAATAATATGTGGATATGTGCATTTTAATTTGAGATGTAAACTGTTTTTGCAATATACATTATTAGCAAAAATGCTTCTAGTAAATATCCCATGCATAGTATTCAGACACAATGCCTGCTCAGAGTGCAGGTGTGTACTGTTTCTAAATACATACGCCTAGATTTAGAGTTTTGCGGCCGAAGGGGTGCGTTAGCTACGCGTCTTTTTTTTCTAACGCTGCTTCTAAACAACGTTGGTATTTAGAGTTCTCTGAAGGGCTGCGTTAGGTTCCAAAAAGGAGCGTAAAGGCATATTTACCGCCACTTCAACTCTCAATACCAGCGTTGCTTACGGTAGCGGCTAGCTGGAAAAACGTGCTCGTGTACGATTCCCCCATAGAAAACAATGAGGCAGTTTGGGCTGAAAAAAACCTAACACCTGCAAAAAAGCAGCGTTAAGCTCATAGGTGGAAACACTTTCTAAGTCTGCACCTAACACCCTAACATGAACCCCGAGTCTAAACACCCCTAACCTTACACTTATTAACCCCTAATCTGCCGCCCCTGCTATCGCTGACACCTGCATTACACAATTAACCCCTAATCTGCCGCTCCGGACACCGCCGCAACCTACATTATACCTATGTACCCCTAATCTGCTGCCCCTAACATAGCCAACACCTATATTATATTTATTAACCCCTAATCTGCCCCCCCAACGTCGCTGCTACCTTACCTACACTTATTAACGCCTTATCTGCCGACCAGACCTCACCGCTACTCTAATAAATGTATTAACCCATAAAGCTAAGTCTAACCCTAACACCCCCCTAAATTAAATATAATTTTAATCTAATGAAATAAATTAAATCTTATTAACTAAAGTATTCCTATTTAAAACTAAATACTTACCTGCAAAATAAACCCTAATATAGTTACAATATAACGAATAATTATATTGTAGCTATTTTAGGATTTATTTTTATTTTACAGGCAGCTTTGTATTTATTTGAACTAGGTACAATAGCTATTAAATAGGTTTTTCATACCTTAATTCCGATTGGCTGATAGAATCCTATCAGCCAATTGGAATTTGAGGGACGCCATCTTGGATGACGTCATTTAAAGGAACCGTCATTCGTCGTCTAGTCGTCGGGGAAGAAGGATGTTCCACGCCGGAGGTCTTGAAGATGGAGCCGCTCCTCATTGGATGGATGAAGATAGAAGATGCCGCTTGGATGAAGATGTCTGCCGGTCCGGATGTCCTCTTCTGCCCAGATAGGATGAAGACTTCTGCCGCTCCGGATGTCCTCTTTTGGTCCATCGGTGCCCGGCTGGGTGAACACAGCTCAAGGTAGGGTGATCTTCAGGGGGGTAGTGTTAGATTTATTTAAGGGGGGTTTGGGTTAGAGTAGGGGTATGTGGGTGGCGGGTTGTAATGTTGGGGGGTGGTATTGTGTTTTTTTTTACAGGCAAAAGAGCTGATTACTTTGGGGCATGCCCCGCAAAAAGCCCTTTTAAGGGCTGGTAAAAGAGCTGGTTACTTTTTAATTTAGAATAGGGTAGGGACCTTTATTATTTTGGGGGGCTTTTTTATTTTATTAGGGGGCTTAGAGTAGGTGTAATTAGCCTAATATTCTTGAAATCTTTTTTTTTTTTTGTAATTTAGTGTTTTTTTTTTTTGTAATTTAGTTTAGTTTATTTAATTGTAGGTAATTGTAGGTAATTTATTTAATTAATTTAATGATAGTGTAGTGTTAGGTTTAATTGTAACTTAGGTTAGGATTTATTTTACAGGTAATTTTGTAATTATTTTAACTAGGTAGCTATTAAATAGTAAATAACTATTTAATAGCTATTGTACCTAGTTAAAATAAATACAAAGTTGCCTGTAAAATAAATATAAATCCTAAAATAGCTACAATATAATTATTCGTTATATTGTAGCTATATTAGGGTTTATTTTACAGGTAAGTATTTAGTTTTAAATAGGAATACTTTAGTTAATAAGATTTAATTTATTTCGTTAGATTAAAATTATATTTAACTTAGGGGGGTGTTAGGGTTAGACTTAGCTTTAGGGGTTAATACATTTATTAGAGTAGCGACGAGATCCGGTCGGCAGATTAGGGGTTAATACTTGAAGTTAGGTGGCGGCGACATTGGGGGGGGGGGGGCAGATTAGGGGTTAAAAAAATTATTATAGTGACGGCGATGTGGGGGGACCTCGGTTTAGGGGTACATAGGTAGTTTATGGGTGTTAGTGTACTTTATAGCACAGTAGTTAAGAGCTTTATAAACCGGCGTTAGCCCAGAAAGCTCTTAACTACTGACTTTTTTTTGCGGCAGGAGTCTTGTCGGTAGAGGTCTACTGCTCACTTCAGCCAAGACTCTAAATACCGGCATTAGGAAGATCCCATTGAAAAGATAGGATACGCAATTGGCGTAAGGGGATCTGCGGTATGGAAAAGTCGCGGCTTGAAAGTGAGCGTTAGACCCTTTCCTGGCTGACTCTAAATACCAGCGGGCGGCCAAAAGCAGCGTTAGGACCCCTTAACGCTGCTTTTGACGGCTAACGCAGAACTCTAAATCTAGGCGACTATTTGTGCCATACAAGCCACTGCTGACTCTCTGAAAACTGGTGCAAGGGCCTTCACAGGATATGGCTGTATGCCACTGAAAAACAGTAATAACTTTTACTAGAAGCTTTTTTGCTAATGAAAGTATATTGCAAAAATGCTTATATTTCAAACTGCAATACTTCCATGCACATTTCATTTTTAACCTTTCTATTACTTTTAATTAAGTATTTTATAAATATACAGTACATCGGCACAAATTGCTTGCAAATTAACAAATTATCTTAATATATACTGTATATATATTTCAATACAGTTAAATGGACATAAAACAGGTTGAGATCTGTACATATCCTAAAAGGGCTAATTAATTAAAAATAGTTTGCATAAAAAAATTGTTTAAAAATTGCTGGCAAGTATTTTAAAATACTTTTCAAAAATAAGCAAAATTAATTACATAGCTAAGCTGCCTGGAACATCTAACTCCACCCACCCTTATCAGTGTTTAGACACAGGCATTGCATTTCAACTGAGTTCACAGCTTCTAGGCATACTCCAGCAGATAATCCCTATTCACTTTTGCATTCTACTAAAACAACAATAGATAAAAATAAAGCCATAGAAGGAAATGTGTGTGTGTGTGGGGGGGGGGGAGCTTTACAATTCAGAAACTAAAAAGAAAGGGTTAATGGCGAGGCGCTGCAGTATAAATTTGCAGGTAAAGTAATTAAAGTACAGTACATATTATTATAGTTTGTCTCTAGCCCTACTTGTTTTATGTCCCTTTAACCTGTGCTTAATTTAACCATGTCATAGTACAGATACCTTTATCAACTTTGATGAACACGATTAAAGGACCAGTCAACGCAGTAGATTTGCATAATCAACAAATGCAAGAAACCAAGACAATGCAATAGCACTTTGTCTGAACTTCACATGAGTAGTAGATTTTTTTCTGACAATTTTAAAAGTTATGTCTTTTTCCACTCCCCCTGTACCATGTGACAGCCATCAGCCAATCACAAATTTATACACGTACCATGTGACAGCCATCAGCCATTCACAAATCCATACACACTTATTATTGCACATGCTTAGTAGGAGCTGGTGATTTAAAAAGTTTAACTATAAAAAGACTGTGCACATTTAGTTAATGGAAGTACATTGGAAAGTTGTTTAAAATGGCATGCTCTATCTGAATCATGACAGTTTAATTTTGATTGAGTGTCCCAGAAAAGAGGTGATTAAAGATAATGTTTAATGATGAAAGTTATAGCCCCAAATGCATATACCAAGCCAAGGTATGATTGATAGCACTGAGTCAGATAAGTGGATTCACCTTTGTTTAATGTCACCTACAGGTTAAAGCAATGAGTAATTAATAGAGTTAATGGGGATAAATCTTACTAGCGTGTGAACAGGATATTTAAAACACAAGTGTTACAGTATTGCTACAGAAAAATACAGACTGCTTGTGACAGCAACTTTAAAAGTTTGAAAACACTTTGAATTTATCAAGATTTAAATTAGGATCTAGGTAGTTCAAATTTGTTTAACCTTGCCATGTAGGTTTAATAATGTATCCAAAAGGGGTGAGGATTTTTATCTCCTTTCAGTTGTTTAGTCCTTTATTAGGCCAGTGTCTGTTAAGCACTTGAAAAAAGTCATGGCATGTTAAAGATCAGATTGTTATAAAGGATAAAACTGTGATTTAACCCTGCATGGTCATAACATCCAGGCCATGCAATACTGTCATTTTAGTGTTCACTTCAAAAACCCTGCACAGGATCTCTTACACAACAATGGCACATACATTATCTCAAGGCATATGAATAATAATCATAAATGACACAGTCAGAAAAACATCCTTTAAGAAATTGTGGACTTAAAATCAACCAAATCAAAGAGAAGAATGGTGATGAATATGTGAACTATTAGTAGTTCAATATAATGCTGCACAAGCATTAAGCATGAAATGGCTATAAACAATTTATGCATTGATTGAGTGATACATCTTGGTTTAATAAGATGCACATAAGAGATTTGGCAATATTACATTAAATAAAAGCTAATTTTAATACCATGGCATCCCTGTAAGGATTTCGTCTGTTCCTTTAAATCCTTCCCATCTATTCCTATAAAAGGCTTCTCCCCACTTCTTTCCTTGCTGGATTATTGAAGCTCTCTAGTCAAGCGTGCTACTTCTGCTAATCTCTGGAGTACTTCAGATTGACTTTCAGATCTTCCAGCTTTATTACTTTCAGCAAGCTACTATCCGCTCCGTTTCATTTTAGCTGTGACAAGGAACTCTCACGGAACTCGTGATGTCATCAGTTGCAGACGCTCCGCTCTGCCTAAGCACAGTTCACTGAGTTCAGCTTCAAGCCATCTGCAAGTAACGTTGTTCTGTGTCACACTATCGTCCTTCACTTAGATGCTTTAAAGGTAACTTAAACTTACCTGTATATTAAGCCATATTGCTATTTCTCTGTGGATCTTTATAAACAAACTTGTTATAGAGACGTATTTAATTGAGAGTTCCTAAATTTTTGCATCTGTTGAGATTATCCAAAGTGTTACTTGTTACAAAGATTTAACTCATTCCTTCGTTCAACTAATTTCTCACTTTGGAAACAGTAAGACAGTTTGACAACCCAAGCAACCTGTGGAGGATTTTATTGCTTAATTCAAAATCGCTGCAAAGGATTCGTTATGGAACAAGATATCATTGAAAAACCAGTTCCGTTTGTTTTTGGGTTTTTTTAGAGGACATCAAGGTTGAACTCTCAAGAGTAGGAATTCCAGACACTCTGGAACAACTGTATAAATTATCCACTAGTATTGATAGAAGAATCAGGGAACGAAAGTCAGAGAGAGGCTCATCAAAGAAATTCTCATCTTCACAATATGATCTCAGGAATAATGAAGAACAACCAATGGAGATTGGTTACCCTCACCAATGTTCACAGTAGTTCTAGGAATTAACTGGCTCAAGTTACACAAGCCCATTATTAATTGGTCATCTCTCACAATCGCACTATCATCTCACTATTGTAACACTACCTGTAATCCTAGAAAATCAGTTCTACATTTATCCAACAACTCTATACCATCCCATTATTCAAATTTTCTAGATGTATTTGACAAGAAAGAGGCAGAAACTCTTCCACCCCACAGGACATTTGACTGTCCGATTTATCTACTTCCAGGTGTAACCATACCAGTATGTCGAATATATCTATTATATAATATAACTAAATAAATGTACAATAAAACATCGTTACCCACTACCCCTCATCTCAGAACTTGTTGAACAGTTGCGGGGAGCTAAGGATTTCCCCAAACTGGACCTTAGAGGTGCATATAACCTTATCAGAATAAGAGCAGGTGATGAATGGCTAACTGCATTTAAGACCAGATATGATTTATTTGAGTATACTTTTATGCCTTTCGGTTTGTGTAATGCTCCAGCAACATTTCAGAATTTCATTAATGATATTTTTAGGGACATATTAGACACGTTTCTGGTAGTGTATCTAGATGATATTCTTATCTACTCATCAAACATAACAGAACACATAACTCATGTCTGGACTGTACTTTCTAGATTAAGAACCTATAATTTATATGCCAAAATGGAAAAAAGTATATTTGATTCTACACAAATTTCATTCCTTGGCTACCATGTCACTTGTGATGGTATAAAAATTGAAGACACCAAAGTATTAGCCATAAAAAATTGGCCAACACCAAAATCAAAGGAACAAGTCCAACGCTTTTTAGGGTATGCGAACTTCTACCGAAAAATCATCCATAACTTTACCATCCTAACCATGACATTTGAACTCCAATCAAGATAATTCTGGTGGCCCAATATGTGCCACACCATTAAAACATATATAAGCCAATGTTCCATATGTGCAACTTCTAAATATTCTAATCAGAGACCAGAAGGTTTATTACAACCAATTCCAGTTCCAAATAAGTTGTGGATTCAGGTATCATTGGACGTATAGGGGACCTTCCTACATCCTCTAATTTCACCACCATTTTTGTTGTTGTAGACATGTTCTCAAAGATAGCACATTTTATACCTTTACACAAAGTTCCAACAGCTAAACAGACCTCTGAGATATTCATCAAAGAAATTGTCCGACTTCATGGGTTACCAAATTTTATCATCAGTGATAGAGGCACTCAATTTACCTCTAGATTCTGGAGACAAATGTGTACCGCATTGGAGATCCAACAAAAGTTTAGTACATCATATCACCCTCAGACGAATGGTCAAACCGAGTGAACGAATAAATGGATTGAACAGTACTTACAATGTTTCTCTAGCCATGAACAGGGCACATGGGCATCATATCTACCATTAGCAGAATTTGCTTATAATAATACAAAAAGCTTGAGTACTGGATTCAGTCCCTTCTACATTAACACCGGTTACCATCCTAACTTCCACTTTCTTCCAAGAAAGGATTTACCCTGTCCCAAAAATCCTCGAACAAGTTAACAATATTAATCAAGCTTTTAGTATCATTGAGGAAAACATTTGACATGCTCAAGCATCCCAAAAGAGACACTTTGATTTAGGTCATAGGAATCAACCACAGTACAATATCGGTCAACCTGTCTGGTTATCTACAAAAAAAATTTAAATTACATATACCAAGTAAAAAATTAGGGAACTTGTTCATTGGACCTTTTCCTATCTTGTCAATACCCAATCCAAGTACCGTTACGCTGAATCTGCTTTCAGAGTACAAACTCCATCCCACATTTCACGTATCTTTAATCAAGCCATGTACCTCTCCTGCAACTTCTGTTCAGCAGCCTTCAATTCCACTCACTCCTTCATCGGATATAGACTACGAAGTACAAAGTATTCTTGATTCCAGAATTTGTTCTGGCCAGCTCCAATACCTGGTACATTGGCGAGGTTATGCTCATGAGGACGATTCATGGGAGCCAGCTACAAATGTATCAGCACCCAGGTTGGTTTCGCAATTTCACAGTCGTCACCCTGATAGACCTCGCCCGTGAAACCCCGGAGTGGTTTCTTTGAGGGGGGACTATATAAGGATTTCACCTGTTCCTTTAAATCCTTCCTATCTATTCCTATAAAAGGCTCCTCCCCACTTCTTTCCTTGCTGGATTATTGAAGCTCTCTAGTCAAGCGTGCTACTTCTGCTAATCTCTGGAGTACTTCAGATTGACTTTCAGATCTTCCAGCTTTATTACTTTCAGCAAGCTACTATCCGCTCCGTTTCATTTTAGGTGTGACAAGGAACTCTCACGAAACTCGTGATGTCATCAGCTCCAGACACTCCGCTCTGCCTAAGCACAGTTCACTGAGTTCAGTTTCAAGCCATCTGCAGGTAACGCTGTTCTGTGTCATGCTATCATCCTTTACTCAGATGCTTTAAAGGTAACTTAAACTTACCTGTATATTTTTTAAACCATATTGCTATTTCTCTGTGGATCTTTATAAACAAACTTGTTATAGAGACGTATTTAATTGAGAGTTCCTAGCTTTTTGCATCTGTTGAGATTATCCAAAGTGTTACTTGTTACATGGATTTAACTCATTCCTTCGTTCAATAATTTCTCACTTTGGAAAAACAGTAAGACAGTTTGACAACCCTTAACGTTTTAGCTAACTCCTGGGTTAGTCAAACTGTCACAAAACAACATAATCAGTTAATTGTTAGACTCTCACAAATTTAAGTAAAATGCACTCTTAGATCTGACAATCCCTCTGTGATAGAGGGAAAAAAGTAACTTCTGGAAATGCTTCAGCAGAGCCAACAGAAAAACTCCAAGTACTATAAAATGTATCTGAAGCAAAATAATTTGACACAGTATTTATGGTGTTCTGGACCATATTGGTTTAATCCAATATGCCTGTCTTTGTCCTACCCAAAATGTATCCCATGGGCATCCATAGATCTTTCACAATCTATGCCTTGCTCATTCCCTTTTTTCTTAAGCTGGTGCAGCCTTTCCGAGAAGCTATTCCTCATCCATTATTTGTCCCACTGGCCATGCCTCAATATAAGGCTCAACTACGCTCCCTGTCTCACTTGCCTACTCACTGCTTCTGGCTGTGCTCTTCTCACCCCATTTGCCATTGGCCCAGCCCTTCTATCAGGTTGTGCCCTTGCACTCCTCTCTATCACTGTGGCTCAACCTCTCTCACCTTCTATGACCCTCACATTTTCCACTACAAAATGCTCAATCAAAGCAATATTTGTCTTGGAATTGACTGCCCTTACCATGTAAACATTTTTTTTAATATATTGCCCTATTTATCAGAATTGTTTACAATTGTGCAATTAACCCATTTCATATCATAACATTGCACTGATTAAAACTTTAAAATGTTTATACATTTGTTTGCTGAATGTATCTAATATTTTCTAGCTTAGATAACATGCAAGCATGTTTGAGGTTAAAACTATATTTTGCTTTATGCATGTTAATCATTTGATCATGAATATGCTTAAATACATGTCATGTGCTTATAAACTTTAGTATTGACAGAATTCCATTGCAGTAGCCAAGCTTTGCCATGCGAAAGAGGCCAAAAATTGTTTTCAAAACATCAAGTTTCTTATAATACTTTCAACATTTTAAAAAAATATTTTAAACTGCATTCGCTATAACACCTCTGTCCCATTGCAAAGTGTAGGGGAATAACAACTTCTCTGAGACATTTTCAAAGCAATGGAAAAGCCTTTAAAGAAAATCCTGTAAAAAGCCATGTAGAGCAATTCATATGGCTTCCTGATGGATTGGAATAAATCACATTGACAATATTAGAACTCTTCTGAAGTGTTTAAACACATAGGGCAAGATTACAAGTTGCACGGTATGAGTTTTCCGCACGCGATATGTTTTTTTCCCTATCAATTTTCATTGCGCAGATATTACAAGTCTTGAAAAACCGCAACTGCGCGTGAGCAATAACCTTTTACACAACAATCCTTTCTGCGCTTCAAGAGCTGTAGTTAACAGTTTTTTGCAACATAAAAGTTTCCCAAAACACTTCAAAAATACATTACAAAGTACAGATGCACTCATATTAACACTGTCTAATAAAAATTATTTTAAAAATATATTGCAGACAAAAGTTATAAGGGCTAAAATATAAGAGTCATACACATAAAGGATAGAAAGGTGTGAGTAGACTGGGCCTTTTACATTCAAAACCCAAATATTTCTCTGCTGGATCAATAACAAGCATTTAACATGTCTCCTCACTGTGGTCGTCAAATCAACATATATCCCAATTTTGTAAGAAACATTAGAGTGGGCACCAACAGTGCTGTCTTAGCCTCCACCTGCGACTCTGTGAACTTTGGAAAATACTGGGACCCCGATTCAAATTGATGAGAGCTGTCCGCTACCCAGTCTCCTCCGCCTCCCTCGGCGTCTCCAACACAGAGCGATCCTCAGGTGACCTGGCACTTCTGGGTGACGCCGCTCATGACTTGTAGTTGCAGCTTGATCCTAGAGCAGAGTGTGGAATGAACAGCTGTGCGGCTGCACTGATCTCTGGATTTGGCAGCAGAACTCACAGGAAAAGAAGCGATCCACGCCAGCCAATGTAAAAACTTGAATCTTTATTGGAACAAATTAAAAAGGATTGAAGAATACAGCATACAGAGAGAGCGCAGCACTTGGCTTACGCGTTTTGGCTAGCAAACCGTAATCATAGCCTCTAGACTCTAGAGGCTATGATTACGGCTTGCTAGCCAAAATGCGTAAGCCAAGTGCTGCGCTCTCTCTGTATGCTGTATTCTTCCATCCTTTTTAATTTGTTCCAATAAAGATTCAAGTTTTTACATTGGCTGGCGTGGATCGCGTCTTTTCCTGTGAGTTCTGCTAAAAGATAAGAGATCTCGGGTGTTAGAAAAAAAAAGCTGACAAAGGGATTTTACATTGACACACATACACATACATAGAGAAACAGGGATTTATATGTATAGAGATATGTTTAACTATGGAGATAATGACAATATTTCACATTACAATCTTATGCACATTAAACAATATCTCAGGGGGATTTTCAAAGAGATATTTGCATATAGATCTCGAGATATCTAGAAATATATATATTCATATACATATGTTGTTATATATTGATATATATGTCCAAAAATCATCACATACTGTATATAGAGAAATATTTATTTTCCAATGCATAGAACATATTCCATTAACAAAACAACCTTCGCATTTTCATGTACACTTTTCGAGGAAAATACGTCATGGGCTTTGCACAACAGATTATTTTTTTTTCTATTTGTCTTCTCCATTGACTTCTATGAGGGAATACGTGAATGTGCACGTGATCTGGCTTTATGGATTATGCGGGTTAACGCACGCGCAAAATAAGTTATTTTGCAACTTGCAATACATACGCAACCCCAAATGCGGAAAAAACATAACGCGCGCAGGGTTTTTACAATTGCAAAAAACAGATTTGCCGTGCAACTTGTAATCTTGCCCATAGTAAAAAAGGGAATTTGTTTTTTTTAAAAATGCAATAAATAAATTAGTACATTTTTACAGTAGAATGTCAAAATGTAAATAGATTATATCAAACTAACTGTGATACAAAACTATTTTCATATGTTTAGTAAGTGTTTTTTCATATGCACAATATATAATGTTCACTTATAATATCTAATGATTTATTTCACTATACTAATATATTGGATATCTGAGAAGGATACTTTTCAAACACAGATATACTAAAAAAAATTCCCATCTTGCAAATCCTAGCTCTATTAAAACTTTGATACTAATACACGGAAAGCACAGTGAGGTAATGTGATAAGGAAATGAAAGGAGACCAGCTGCTTTCTATTCTCAAATTAGTAATTAGAATCTGACTGCTTATGCATGATAATGTGGTTCTAAGAACTTAGCTTCATGCAAAAAAGAAAGATGACAATTGGATTCCTGTTGCAAATCCTCTTTGGTATGATGATAGCTATAACATTCACAGGTTGCTATGCTCTGCTGCATAGTTCATTTCCTCTCTCGTTTTTTACACCCTGTGGTTTCTCACTAAAAGGATATTTATGTAAGCAGTTCTGATTCTGCTCTTAGCTTTGTAAATTGTAAGTTTGCTCAGGTCGTTCTATTTGGATATCATGATTTACGAAGATTGTTTGAGTGGTTTATGTGTGGTTAAAATCATAAACGTACTATTGTTTCGTCGGAGGAGAATATGAGACAATGTATAACAGATTCAAATAATCAAACACACTTTTTATAAAGTGCAAAAATTATATGTCACATAACACACATTTAGTTGTAGCTATAGGGCACAAAGGATATGTCACATAACACACAGCTATAGGGCACAAAGTATATGTCACATATCACACAGCCATAGGGCACAATGTATATGTCACATAACACACATTTAGCTGTAGCTATAGGGCACAAAACATATGTCACATAACACACAGCTATAGGGCAAAAATTATATGTCACATAACACACAGCTATAGGGCATAAAGTATATGTCACATAACACACATTTAGTTGTAGCTATAGGATGATCTCTTCTAGAGATTAAAGATGATCATCCAAGGCAGCAAAAACTATTGAATTCTTATGAGTCACTCATATATTGATATATTGTGAATCAGAATATCTCAGTATGTGAGTGACTCATAAGAATTCCCAAGAATTTCTGATAATCTGTGTTATAAAATATAGCAATTTTTTTTTTAATTCCTCATTCATCTTTTGGCATTTTTCCACTAACAGAGTGGAAGATGTTTGGAAATTTCAGTTTTAATGATGTGAAATCTCATTGATAAGGCTATGTCATATCACCAGTGATGTAATTGAGTATTTCATGTATGATATCATGTGCTATGCAGTCAGAAATAAAAACATCAGTTATGTTACAAATATAAAAAAAAACAAATTTTCTAGTTCATCTGATATTGTCCTTATAAAGTAACTCATTGAACTATACTATTTTCAACAGAGGTTTATTTCATGTTTTAGACATGAAAATACTTTGATGATAGAGAAAATGTAATAGAGCATACAAGAACATATGAGTGTGCTGTAATTACTGCTGAGGGATTAATAAATGTTGAAAACTTGAAAAGAATATGTTTTTTTAAAAAAACCTGACACTCACATACTGTCTGATATATTCTGATTATATGATTAGGGATTACATACTGAGCCTGAGCCCCAAGCAGTAATTTTTTAAAATAAATATGACCTGACTTGCTGCTATGGGCCTCTGCAGACTTCACCTTATAAGTTATAATACCATCCATGTCTCAACCAGTGGCTGTTTCCGCCCACAATAACTCCACCAAGAGGAGATTGTGCGGCTCCACCAAAAAAAGTTCAAGTCTTCTGTCTGACGGACTTCACCAACTTAGTTTGCTCTGCAGCTCTCATCCCAGATGATCAGATTGGGATGGGCCTGGACCAGCATTACTCTCCTACTCCTGAGTCCTGAGCCAGTCATGTGGACACGGCATGCGCCGCAGCATCAGTGTGGTGTGGCCGCGTACCATATGTACTTAAGCAGAGTTAGTATGACGTGAGTCACATCACCACCAGATAATAGTGTGCTGCTGGCCCAGCCAGCCCGGTATTATGGCAAGCCGCAATGAGAATGAATGTGAATGCTGCATATAAACATAAATAATACAAACATAATAATAAACAATGTTTATTACACAAAATATATTTTCGGTATGACTATTCACGGAAATAGTGGGCGGGGCTAGGCTAACAGACCGCCCACCGGGCATTTCCCCATTATGCCCTATGGTCAGTCCGGGCCTGTCCGTATTCATGAAAAAATAAGATGATAAAAGTTTTATGACAAGAATTATTCTTCAGGGACAGAACTCATACAAAAATTTAGATAGAGGGGAACTATATTTTACCACAATTGTACCATGAATATTCCTCTGATGAAGTAATCTTATGCATCAGTCTTTCAACACCTTGTCATAAAACTTCTCACACTCCATGGCACAATTTTGTTTACAACTAACATAGCCCTCATTCTCTCAACACTCAATCTAGCTTTCTCCTTTGACCACATACTTTTCATAACAGAAAATATTCTCTTGACAGGTGCTGTACTCCCTGGAAGACAAAGAATAAATGCTACAATATTACAACCGTCTTGAAAGTCTAGGAGTTTTTCGCTAATTTCAGTATTTTTTTTTACCCATCTATCAGATAAAGAAATGTTTTCTTTATTCCATGTATGAGGGTTCACTGATCGAATACACAAGTTTCTTCTGTTTCTGTGTGTGTGTGATGAGTTCGTCATTCAGGCTGTCCTCTATTTCTTTCCATTCAGGTGTCTTTCTTAGTAGCACCCACTTGAACTTCTCAGTTTCCTACACTGCATGTCTACTTGTTGATATATTCTAAGCTGGTTTCATAGAAATTCTCAACTATCTCAAAAAACTTAGCCTCATTAATTTCTCCTGAATCTACTAACATTTTCAGTTGTTTTTTTACATCATTAGTTACAAACACTTCTCTTTTTCTGGATTTTAAATTGTTTACAAGATTTTCAATGTTTATGGCTACTTCTATATATATATATAATCTTTTTCAATTACACTTAAATCCTTATATTACCATTTACCTGGACCTGTCGATGTCACAGGCATGTCACGTGTCCAGTGAAGTGTGGTGATGGTGCTCAGTATGTTCTCCTGCCCTCCTGCACGGCTGACTGGGAAGAAATGATGGACCTTATATGTAACTTCCTCCCAGTCAGTGCTGCCGCAGAAGAAGGAGCGCCGGCGGGGACTTTTTTAGGAGTGTGCTCTGTGAGCCTCTTTTAATAAATCTTAACATTTATATCAATGCGGCCGGCCAGTTTCAAGAGGCCAGGGAAAACAGGAGAATTTTTTTTTTTTTTTTTAAACTACGGGACGGAGGAGGAAACAAAAAAATAAGGTTAATGTCCCGTTAAAAACATATGGTCAGCCTAACTAGGCACATACAATTTTGTAAGGCCACTGGTTAACGCTTTACAATTACAGCTATGTTAAAATCTAGTGTAAAAAAACAGAAGTTTCCATCTTGTTTTAAGGTCACACCAAAATGGAAATGGCCCTTTAACAAACAATAGAAATACATTTTGTAAAAAAAATAATAATAATTAAAGTTTAAAAGTGACCATATAGAGATGAAAAAATATCCCCAGTCTGCATATTGGGGCCTATTTATCAAAGTGTCAACTATGGTGCATTCGCAAGCGTCAATATGCTCGCCAAGCTTTGCTAAATATTGCGGTCGTGGATCTCAATACGCTCTCCATAATTATCAAAAAACACATCAAAAACACGCGCCTCATGTACGGCGTGAAAAGGATCGGACTGGTGTTAACTAACAGTCATCGATGTCGCGGCTATTCGGGTTTTTCCCAACTTTATTTATATCATTTCAGTACTGTCCACAAACATAGCACATTTCTTATCAGCACATTATTGTATATAGATATTGTAATTTTATTTTATTTTAAATCCAATTTTGAAATATAGCAAGTAGCGACATATTCTTTGCAAAATGGAGAGGGAATTAGAGTTTTTAAAATTGTATATTCATATTTTAGTATGTATATACACACACATATATGTTGCAAATATAACGTAATCAGAGTATAATATGTATTTATTTCAAATCTATCGCTATTTGAAAGGGATAGGAAATAAAATATTTAAGTTACAATAGTGGGATCTAGCTGCTAATTGAGCCTGTTCTGTAGTTCTTTTGTTGTCTCTGTATATCTATTATTGCGACAAGTTAGGTGCAAAACTGTGCACAAAATATGTAATCCCTGATTTTTAAAGACAGGCAAAGTTGTAGCATAATCCATCAAAAGCACTTTTTTTATCCCTATATCTACTAATGCATTAAATATAGATCAATAATATATTTACATTCTTTGAAGGGTATACATATTTAATAATGCTTTCCATTGATTTTTATTAGGTGATATGCTTCACTCTAGCAGCATCGAACATAAGATTTCAGTTTTCCGATTCCCATTGACTACTATAGCATCCGCGACCTCTAAGGCGGCTGATTGAAAACTAGGTAGGCAGCGTCGAATAAGACGCAAGCGTAACTGTTCATTGTTTGATTAACTTTTGAAAAGCTTCAAATTGTGTCGAATACCACAGCAAATACACAGAATTATGCGAGAATTCCAGAGGTTTTCTATTCGTATCGATCTGCGTCGAATTGAGACCATTGGATCGTATGTTACGTCACAAATTTCTAATTGTTGCGATTTTAAGGCTTTGATAACTATGGCGAATCAATCTTGCGACAAGTATGACATGGAATTCGGGCGTATTTTCAGTTGACGCTTTGATAAATAGGCCCCGATGTGTCAATTATGAACTGATTCACACCGTTTAAACCTCAAGGACCAAATGGATTCCCCAAGCAAAAACAGTCAGTGAACTCTACAAGACACCCTATGTAACCCAAATAACCTCACTAAACCCCCGAGCCCACAAAGAAATCTTGAACTCCAGCCAAAACTCCAAAGCCCCAAAGAGAACCCCCCTAGTGAAACCTCACCTTATATCCCCCCGCACCAAAGACTCTCCCCTAACACTTAACTCCATCTTTAGCATCTATTCTGTAAACAATCCTGGATGTGACTGGTGAGCCAAACAGAAGCAGCATGTGTGAGTAGCTGCCATTTAAGTTTTTCTGCAAATCTCAGGGGCAGATGTGTATTGCCACTCTTCAGACCCTAGAGTTTGCTAGGGTTAAATTTATATACTTTAAGCTTGTTACAGAGATCTCAATGATCAACCTCTTAAAATCCTTCAACTGCAGAAGGTCCAACAAAGTCCTGCTCAGTCTGGGCCTGCTCTGGTCCCAATCCTGTCTATATTTTTTTTTTAGGAAGTCTTGATTAATTAATTACGTTTATTTTCTTCTGTTAAAACAAGTGACTGACTAGTTAGAAGAGATAGACTGACTCTGTACCCTTGCACCTCAATGCTACTTGATTAACTGCATAACAAGAATGTATTTAAACAGTTCTATAAGTAAGAAGAAAACCAGATGAGGCACTCACTATGGTGAGGAAGAGGACATAATAGAATATGTAATATTTTAACAACTCAAGAAAGATTTTTTGGAATTAGGATATTCACAGTAACAGACTATTCCACAATAAAGTGCAGATTCACTAAGACTGGAAATTCTCCATTACCTGAATTTCCAATATTTTTAATAGAGTCAGTTTACTAAAAATCTATGAAAGATTAGTTTCAGATTTTTCATAATGTTCGGTTCGGCCAAATTTAATTCATATGTGCGTTAGTTTTTGTCAACTATTCATTTCAGATTAGTTATCATTATTTCCACAGGGAACAGCAAATATATAAAACTTTTTTATTTTGTTGAAATCGTTTTTATTAAATTTTAAATAGTTTTACAATAACATTAGATAACGCATAACAATGTTTTTGTAGTCTTGGGTAAACACAAAATTCAATTAAGAGAAAAATCAATGTGTCCAAAGTCTCTGTGATATAAAACTAATTTTAACAAAAATCTTCACTTATAGAATTCGAACAATTAAAAGAACAGATCTTTTAAAGCTGAGGACATATATCTGACTGATTGAATTTAAGTCAATTACTAGCTCACAGAAGCACACAGGTGACTATTCCAATAGCTCTGTGATTGAAAAAGGATGAGCTTCCATTAGTCTCCTACCTACCTATGCTAGGTTAAGGCTTGAATGGACAAACCTGTATGGCTCAAATCAGCATTTACTATTTAGAGACTAAATGGCTGTCCCTAACACCAATCATTAGTAATACTATGGCATTTTTGGCATCAAATGGCATGAACAAAGAATCAGCTTGGTGAAGTAGTTGTTCGTTTATTGTTTCATCCAAAAATGTATCTGGCTGTTCTTGTATCAGACAAATCGTTTAATTGGCTTAAGTTCTGACTAATTTGTATTGATGGGAGGGGTAATTTTTAGAAACTTTTCAAACTTCAGTGAATCTATGAAACTGTCATAAAACGGGATACATAATACATTGATGCCTGCTTCAGATTTGGATGCCAAACAATACTATAGCCTCACAGCAGGATTTTTGGAGAAGCCCTTAGAATGCAGGTGATGCAGAAGGTACCTTTCCCCTCACATTATTTAATGCAAAGCCTACTACAGATATGAATGGCTCTGCAGTACCAACATCTGCAAAAAATAAACAGCTGTAAGCATGAATATGAACATAGGTACATACAAGATTACTTTAAGTTTTTCTGAACCTGATCTGATAAGGCAGATATTGAAACACTGTGGGCTATATTACAAGTAACGCGCTATTTAGCGCTTTTGCTCGAGCGTAAACATTGCTAGGTGTTTGTGCAACTTTTATATTATTTCTAACCCCTTACGCAAGGTTTTCAGTCGTGCTAACCTGATGTTTGTTAAATTTGATTGCTCTAAAGCGAACGTGTTTACTTTCAACTTGTAATATGAGCGCACGTTAGCGTGGGCGCGATATTCCTATATCGCTTGCGTGCAAATGATAGAATGCCACTTGTAATCTAGCCCTGTATTAGATAAGATATATAAATAACTAGCGCAGGCACAGAGAATTACTATTGGAGTTTTAGCCAAAATTAAAATACCAGCTATAAGTGGTTTTCTTTCTATGTGTGTAGCTGATTAACAAATATAGGGGTCAATCAGAATCCTTTAGAAAATTTTATCTAATGATTTTCTACAGAAAATCCCCATTAAAGTGTATAGGAAGTTTTGCACGTAAATCATTTCTATAGTTTTCTACAAGATTGTAATCAGCCCTATACTTATGTTAAATTCTTGTAATGAAGTCACATGCTTTTTCAGAAGTAACAAAGGTTTAAATAAAGAAAAGAAAATGTACAGGTCTTTACAAAAAGCCATTTTTGCAGATATCTTGGATAAGGATGCAAAAACCTAATACAGACTATGATTAAAAAAACTAAAACTGTTGTTTCTAGTGTGACCACTGGAGGGAAGCAAAGAACTTGCTGAGTTGATAACATAAATGCCTAGAAGAATTCCAGCCAATGGGCTTTTTCAGGCATTTTTTTGACTCAGTGTTAGCATAATCTGACTGTTACAGTTATTAAACATTGCTCAGTTTGCTAAGTACAATTGGGCACAATAAAACACCTGGTATCTAAGTATCACAATTAAAAATAGAGCTTTGAATATATATAGATGTTAGAATTGTTGTTTTTCATAATATCTTACAGTATTACAATTTTCAGTGACATTTCCACTTATTACCCTGACAATGCAAATGTGCAGTATACATAGCTGCTCTCTGCAGAAATAGGAAGGTGACAGCAAGGATCACATCTTATTCATTACTCTTCAGCTCCTGATTACTTCTCTACATAATGCAGCTAAAAATGGGGTCTTGAAAGATTTCATTCCATAAAAATTCTGGCATATTAAAATACTCTTATTATGAATGGTGCTTAAATATAGAGGTGTTGTCCCGACAACAACACATTATAGGCTGTATTACACTAACCAGTTTTGATTGGCCACACTATCATTAGCACTCCATTTGAAGACCACTTTGAGATTACAAGTCCATTGTAAAACCCACTAACCTAAGAATAGTTAATGCAACTGACCTTGCTCAAGCGCAGCCTATAAATTCAATGGATATCGCAACCTCCCTAATTTGCGTTGCTTTTACAAGTTGAAAGTTATAATTTATTGCACCTTGAGACCTGAACTAAACTGTAATGGTCAAAAAAAAAGTTGCACAAAACACATGTAAAACACATTCAAATAAAGTATTACATACATATATACACTTTTTAATAAAAAAATATATCATTTTAATATTAATAAAAAGGTATTAAATGGGATATGGTATATGAAAAAGTATTGGACTTGACAAGTCTCCAATGTATATAGATATGTTTAAATAAAAGGGTCTGATGAAGGGGACGGTTTGATCCTTGAAATGTCACAAAAAATTGCACAAATTTTGAAAGCCCAGCTAGTGGGGATTTACTATTTGATTTATGATACTCTTTTGTTCCTGACACCCTGGCATTCTCCTTGAAAGTGTGAATGCTTATCCCTTTTAATATATGTGTGTGTGTATATATATATATATATATATATATATATACATATATACTGTATATATATATGTGTGTGTGTGTGTGTGTGTGTATACATATGTATTTATGTGTTTATATGTGTAAATACATATGTGCACACATACATGCATATATATATATACACACACTTTTGAGCCCTTTCCAGACAAATACTTTGAAATATGCAATATCATTTTTATTAATTTTTAATGTCTCAAATAGAAATACTTTAAATTCCAATGTTCTTCACATAGAAAAAATGTTATTTTTATTTTCAAATATATATTTTTAGATACATTATGGGGCATATTTATCAAGCTCCGTACGAAGTTTGATGCCCCGTGTTTCTGGCAAGCCTTTAGAAACTAAAGACCGCTGCTCCATAACCTGTCCGCATGCTCCGAGGCGGCGGACAGACATCGCCAGAAATCAAAACAATCACTGAGGGACCTCGTAATAATGACTAGGCATCTTATAGAATCTTGCCAGACCAGAGAGCTTTAGAGAATTGGGCCCTTAGTGAGAAACGCAGCTCTCAAAAACAATGTGCTTTTATAGACTCCTGCGAAGGACCTCACAGCACCGACAGATCTTTTAGTAAATCTCAGCTGATTGGAGAGCTTTTGAGAATTGAACCCAATGGCGCTGATTTATCACGGCCCAAACTGGGCCATATACCCCTGTTTCCGCGTGAGCCTTGAAGCTCGCCGGAAACAGGAGTTAAGAAGCAGCGGTTTTAAGACTGCTGCTTAATTCGTCCACTGACTCTGAGGCTGCGGGCATCAATCCGCCCGATCTCATATGATCGGGTTGATTAACACCCCCTGCTAGCGGCCGATTGGCCATGAATCTGCAGGGGGCGGCATTGCATCAGCAGTTCACAAGAACTGCTGGTGCAATGATAAATGCCAACAGCATTATCGATGTGCAGCGGACATGATCTGCAATATCGGATCATGTTCGCTCGCACAATGATAATTCGGCCCCTATATCTGTATGTATAATAAATATCTATATCCCATCTATCTATCTATCTATCTATCTATCTATCTATCTATTATCTATATATCTATTATCTATCTATCTATCTATCTATCTATCTATCTATCTATCTATATATTTATATAGGTATATATAAATATTTAAAGTATATATATATATATATATATATCTTAAAAAAAAATATATGTGAAGAACATTGGAATTTAAAGTATTCATAACTACCTTTAGGTTTAGTGCAACTGGTTTAGAACATGAGTGATGTGTTTGTTTGTTTTTAACATTATGCTCCATTGAAGTCTATGGGAAGAAGTTAGCGGATTCACAATATCTGAAGACTTTAAGTTTGCGTGCATTATACTTTCGCTCTTCCGCTAACTTTTTACTTCCAGCTTGTAATACACATGCTAACCTGGCTGCACTCAAATTTTAATTCTCAGCGGCGTTAGCGCGTGAGTGAAAATTTTTGTTAGCGTACCCTATGAATTGTTTTATTCTTTATGTATAAAGCACCAACAGGTTACACACCTCTGAACAGTGCTTATATTATTTATCAATATATTACTGAATTGGTATCACTTAAGGAGGGCATCATATATGAGAATAACAAGGAGCTGCTCAAAAGGGTTGTTAAAGTCTTATCACTACAATTCTAAAATTCATACATAAAAGCTGTTATGAGCTAATGGTAGTTTAAATAGTGTGAATATTTGTCCTAGAAAAAAACAGCGTTTTAGTATTTTTTGTAAAAGATTATGGGAGAGAGTTCCAGGCAAGAGGAACCGCACAAGAAAAAATTTAAATGTGTGAAAAGAAATTATGAGAGGAGTGTCAAGGCGAACATATTTTGAAGAGCAGCGAGCTGGATTTGAGGTAAGATTTGATGTTTAGATTACAGCAATAATGACGCACACTTTAAATGTAAGAACAAGTAGTTGAAAATAAAGGGCTAGATTACAAATGGAGTGCTAAATATTGCTTGCATGCAAGAGATATTAGCACTCCACTTTGTAATACTAGCGCAGGATAATGTGCGCTGGTATTACATGTAAATAACAATGCAAACGTGAGCTTGCGTTCGCATTGCTACGAAGTATTGCGCTCACAAGAGCGCGCTTCCATAGGCTGCTATGGAAGCCTTGTTTCACAGACGGCATCAGAATCTTACGCAGCGAAGGGGTTATGTAGTGCAGCGATGGGCAGCATTTTTAAATGTATATGTATATGAATATATACATTTATATTTATGTGTTAATATGTGTATATACACATATTAACATATACATATAAATGTATATAAGCATATACATAGATATTTAGAATGTAAAGGCACTTTTCAGTGACGTTTTTTTTCTAAAACCCCACACCCACCAACTTTAAAGGACCAAAACTGCCTAGTGAAGCTATTTTTTATTTTAAAAAAAAATACTATTTTTTTAATAAAAAAAATATAATGCCCTCTATTTTAAGAGCATTTTGGGCACTTTTAGAAAATTAACTAGAGATCTGATCTCTGGTTAATTTTTGGAGTGCTAATTGCTACCGTAAGGTCGCAATAGCAATAACCAGCCACTTGTAATGGCTGGTTAATTATCTTGCTTAATGTATCCATTTGTAATCTATCCCTAATACTGCATCTGTACTTTTTAAATGTATTTTTGATGTGTTTCGTGACACGTTTTTGTTTTGCAAAACAGCTAACCAGAGCTCTGAGGATGCGCTATCCGATGCGCATTAACTTCAATTGCGATTAAGCATTTACTTTCAACTTGTAATACAAGCGCTAAATCCGACACATGCAAACAGCCATGATAAACCACTTTTCGCTCGTGTTAGCGTGCCACTCGTAATCTGGTCCTATGTATGTAACATTGGCAATTTTATAAATTCAGATAGCTATTTCTAATAGACTGGAATGCCATAGAAAATAAGCCAAAAATCCCCAGAGCATGCATCTGTATTCTAATTCACTGAAGTGAGGGTCACAGTTTATAAATGCGCGTATACTACATACCCTCTATTCTAAAATATTATTAAAATTATATTTAATGCACTTTTGTACTTTTACATTTTTCCTAAGAATAAATGTTTTTTCTTCTGATTTTCCAATGGAAAAGTAAATTGTAGAGGGTTTGCAAATCAGACTATAATTACCTCCTTTCTGGAAATTAAACAAAAAACAAACAGTTCTGTTATAAACTGAGATAACTGGCACATAAACAGGAAATGCTAAAAATGGATTTAACAGGTGTAAAACATCAGAAAATGTGTGTATAGCTATAGGAAAATCTGTTTGTTGTACTAACAGTGGTGTGAATTGATGTAAAATCTATGTTGTCGGGATTCCCTTGCAAGAAAGAAAAATGGCTTTACCAGCAATGTCAAACAATTTTCAGAATTCTGCGTAATCACAAAGCATTTATATATATCATTGGACTATTTACAATATCATTATACATGCATTTATTCATTTATAAAGTGTAGCACCAATATTACATTAGGCATAAAAAATGAAAGATATAACAATAAAAAAATATATACATAAATTATAGAGCTGTCACTCATCTTTGTATGAGATGATTGATAGGACACATCTTTTATCACTTTAAAGACACACATTTTATAATTTTAAGATGTCTCATTTTTATCCCGTGTCCTTCCTCTAATATTGCAATGTATGTGTCTCTCCTTCTCATACAGATATGTGGAGTAGAACACTTAGATCCTGATGGTCAAAAACTTCATATTTTAGTGAAAACTATATAGAAAATGAAGTGTCTCTCCTTCACATAGATAATATTAGTGAATTATAAACATCAAATGAGCTGGTGCACTCCGCTATTAATGCGACATCTATAAAAGAAGGAAACAGCGTCTAATAATTTACTAGACACAGAAAACCATCATCCAAATAGTCTTTAAAATGGTTAATAAACCAATAAACACGTTGGGTGCGCCAACCAATTACTATTAGGTGAAATATATATATGCTAAAAGTGCAATGTGCAAATATAGCACATATATATATAGTATAATATAAATATATATAAAGATAATATGATAAATATAGACAGATATTCAGTATGGATGTGTAAAAGTTATATACAAACTTAAACAACTATATTAACCTACAGCTCACTTAATAGCTACAGTGACAACACAAAAGTGCAACCGTACAAACAACAGTGTAAAAATAGCCTAAATAGCTATATATAAAAGTATATCAATGTTACAAAATAGTATCAGCCAATAGAATGTTGTTCCAATCAGCCAATAGAATGCGAGCTCAATCCTATTGGCTGATTGCATCAACCAATAGTATTTTTTCACCTTTAATTCCAATTGGCGGATCGAATTCTATGAGCCAATCAGAATTCAAGGGACGCCATCTTGGATGACGTCATTTAAAGGAACCTTCAGTGTACGGTTGGGACCGTATTAAGAGGATGCTCCGCGCCGGATGTCTTGAAGATGGGGCAGCTCCGCTTCGGAAGGATGAAGATAGAAGATGCCGTCTGGATGAAGACTTCTGCCCGTCTGGAGGACAACTTCTTACCGCTTGGATGAAGACTTTTTCCGGCTTCGTTGAGGACTTCTTGCCGCTTGGATGAAGACTTCTCCTGGGTTGATGAGGATGGATGTCCGGCCTTCAAAAACTGTAAGTGGATCTTCGGGGGTTAGTGTTAGTTTTTTTTAAGGGTTTATTGGGTGGGTTTTATTTTTAGATTAGGGGTTTGGGCAAAGAAAAAGAGCTAAATGCCCTTTTCAGGACAATGGGAGGCTTAGGTTTTTTATTTGAGGGGGGTTTGGTTGTGTGGGTGGTGGGTTTTACTGTTGGGGGGTTGTTTGTATTTTTTTTTACAGGTAAAAGAACTGATTTCTTTGGGGCAATGCCCCGCAAAAAAGGCCCTTTTAAAGGCTATTGGCAGTTTAGTTTAGGCTAGGGTTTTTTTTTACTGGGGGGGGGGGGATTTTTTATTTTGATAGGGCTATTAGATTAGGTGTAATTAGTTTAAATATTTGATAATTTCTTTTTTATTTTGGGTAATTTAGTGGGTTTTTTTTGTAATTTAGTTAATTGTATTTAATTAATGTAATTTATTTAATTTTAGTGTAATGTTAGGTGTAACTCAGGTTAGGTTTTATTTTACAGGTAAATTTGTATCTATTTAACTAGGTAGTTAGTAAATAGTTAATAACTATTTACTAACTAGTCTAAACTAGTCTAAACTTAGCTGTGAAATAAAAATAAAATTTAAGATAGCTACAATGTAACTATTAGTTATATTGTAGCTAGCTTAGGGTTTATTTTATAGGTAAGTATTTAGTTTTAAATAGGAATTAAATAGGTAATAAAGTTTTATTTAGATTTATTTTAATTATTTTAAAGTTAGGGTTAGGTTTAGGGGTTAATATATTTATTTAGTGTTAGTGATGTGGGAGACCAGAGGTTTAGGGGTTAATAACTTTAGTATAGTAGCAGCGGCGACATTGGGGGTGGCAGATTAGGGATTAATAAGTGTAGGTAGGTGGCGGCGACATTGGGGGCGTCAGATTAGGGGTTAATAAGTGTAGGTAGGTGACGGCGACATTGGGGATGGCAGATTAGGGGTTAATAATTGTAATGTAGGCGGCGGCGATGTTGGGGGGTGTTAGGTGTAAACATAACTTTTCTTTACCCATAGGAATCAATAGGACTGCGCTACAGAGCTTTACGCTCCTTTATTGCAGGTGTTAGGCTTTTTTTTAGCCGGCTCTCCCCATTGATGTCTATGGGGAAATTGTGCACGAGCACGTAAAACCAGCTCAAAGTAGCGCTGGTATTTGTGTGCGGTATGGAGCTCAATGCTGCCATATTGCCCGCTAACGCCGGGTTTTTGCAAACCTGTAATAGCAGCGCTATTAAACGTGAGTGGACTGTGGTGGAAATAACTTGCAAGTTAGTAGTGAGCCGCTCATAACGCAAAACTCGTAATCTGGCCAACAGTTATTTAAATACACTTTTTACCTCTGTGATTACTTTGTATCTAATCCTCTGCAAACTGCCCCCTTTATTTCAGTTCTTTTGACAGACATCCATTTTAGCCAATCAGAGCTGGCTTACCTGAACTCCACTTGCATGAGCACAGTGTTATCTATATGACACACATGAACTAACACCCTCTAGTGGTGAAAAACTTTAAAAATGCCCTGAGAGAAGAGGCGGCCTTCAAGGGCTTAGAAATAAGGTTTAGCTTTCAACTAATGATACCAAGAAACAAAGCAAAATCGGTGATAAAAGTACATTTGAAAATTGTTTAAATTACATTCTCTTTCTGAATCATGAAAGTTTATTTTGGACTAGACTGTCCCTTTAATTGAGAAACTGATATCTGTTAAATAAAGCAGTTATTTATTTGAGGAAAACAATGTGGAATCACCTGGTATGGAGTTACAGATGTGAAAGCCATATCTTGATATTTAAAGGGACATTAAACCAATTTTTTTTCATGATTCGGATAGAGCATTCAATTTTAAACAGCTGTCTAATTTACTTCTATTATCAAATTTTCTTTGTTATCTTGGTATCTTTTGTTGAAAAACAGGGACATAAATTCAGGAGTGTAATTGTGTCTGGATCACTATATGGCAGATGTTTTGCAAGAATTGTATCCATTTGCAAGAACACTAGATGTCAGCACTATATAGTACATCAGACACCTGCCTAGGTATCTCTTTAACAAAGAATACCATGTGAACAAAGCAATTTTGATAACAGAAGTTAATTGGAAACTGTTTTAAAACTGTATGTTTGAATTATAAAATATTTTTTTAAAGTTTCATATTCCTTTAACTATATGAAGTTTTGCTATTTAAATAAGACCAGCAAGCGGTCCTTTACAGTTAATGTATTAAATGACATAATTTGTGAGGATAATAAAAGACTCAGCATGAGAAACTGATATTTCATTTGAGGAAGCCTCAGTGCCAGCATCTACATTGCTATGAGGAGAATCAAGGCTTTTAAATGGCTCCAGATGGAACTTTGATTGCCTCGCTGGTGGTGAGTAAGGTGTGGATCATGACTTACATCAATAAATGAAGGAGAGCTTATTTATGTGAATCTGAAACAAAGCCTAAGCTTTGTACTGTTGTTAGGCACCTTTGATCCCATCCATATTACTGTCTCCCAGAGCATGGCTTAACATTTTATATGCCTGAGACTGACTTTGTAAAGTGATCTGGTGCATGCTTTTGAGCACTAAATGCCAAGAATGTAGTTTTTTTGGAACTATAATGTGCTGTAATGTGACCACTATCCTCTATGCTGAAATTATGTTTATTGCCAGATGCTTTTAATTTAATATAAGGAGGTTCATGCAATTGTGCCTTAGGCTTAATTGATGAAAATAAATTCACTGGATTTAGTGCAGCCTTGTCATTCTTTGGTATGTAAAGTTATATAAATACATGCCCTTTCTTTTTTACTTGTTACTATGAGATACATAATTCTTTTGATAAAAACTGCCTTTAAAACAATCACTGAGGGGCCTCGTAATAATGACTAGGCATCTTATAGAATCTTGCCAGACCAGAGAGCTTTAGAGAATTGGGCCCTTAGTGAGAAACACAGCTCTCAAAAACAATGTGCTTTTATAAACTCCTGCAAAGGACCTCACAGCACTGACAGATCTTTTAGTAAATCTCAGCTGATTTGAGAGCTTTTGAGAATTGAACCCCATGGGGCTGATTTATCACGGCCCAAATAGGGCCGTATACCCCTGTTTCTGCGCGAGATAAGAAGTAGCGTTCTTAAGACTGCTGCTTAACTCGTCCGCTGCCTCTGAGGCTACGGGCATCAATCTGCCCGATCTCATACGATCGGGTTGATTGACACTCCCTGCTAGTGGCCGATTGGTTGCGAATCTGCAGGGGGCGGCATTGCACAAGCAGTTCACCAGAACTGCTTGTGTAATGATAAATGACGACAGCGTATCCTGTCGGCATTTATCGATGTCTGTCGGACATGATCGCTACCGAGGATAATGTCCGCCAGACACTTGATAAATCAGGCCCCCATATCTTAAAAGCAAAAAATAAGTTTTTCTTCCCAAGTGTGGAAATCTTAGATCCTTAAAAGATATACTTCCCAACAAAATAAAGCTAAATTAAGGTTTTGCCTGCTGTCTTTTTGTTTTGTTTTTCTTAGGAGCAATGCTATCTCACTTTAAGGTTACCTGGATAAACAATTCACAGATTGCTGGGTTCTCAAAAGTATCAATAAAAAGTCTACTTAGTGATTTGGAAACAAAAGAAACGAATGGCACTACTGGAGATATGAGGACTACTACCTGATTATGAAATCCACATTATTATTACTGTAGATTAAAGGATTGGTGCTGTATACAATATTAAACAGGAAAAAGGGGGAGATGGAGGGCGAAACCCACCAAAGTATACATATATAGCACTCCTGAGTCCAAACATGATTAATAAAACGTGATTGTGTGAAACAAAAAGGACATATATCTACGGAACTGGTTTGGTACTCAGACTAAATTATTAAAATTTAACTTTTAATGGAAATTAACTTAAAACAGGGTGCAACTTAAAATCACGACCAGTGGCCGAGTAGACGTTGTAAATTGTCTAATGCTGCCAACTCAGCAATGTGTAATAATTTCAATAAGAGTTGCATATTATTGACCAACAATAAATCCTAACTGAGCGGATTTCTTGAGCTGACATATACTGTTATATAAATAAAGTCATAATCTTGAGTATAGCAAAGATCACCTGTAGTTACCCAGTTGGTTTGTATATAATCCGTATTTTAACAGATTTGTAACATTATTGGAGAAAGTAAAGTCCACAATAAACAACAGTATATATATATATATATATATATATATATATATATATATATATAAAGTCTATTTAGCCTGTAGCCCTATCAGGTGGAGCAGCCACGACCTGGGTGCAATCCTCAGAATCAATAAATGCAAATATCCATATAGAAGAAGGGCATGTTTGTCCTGGATCTGAGATCTCTGCTATTCGGCAGTTGCAAGATTATATTTGTCCTGATGAAGGCCCAACTGAGGGCCGAAACGTTGACCATGTATTAAGTGATTCTACTAAATAAAGAAATTATTCATCTTCTAAATAAATCCTGAGAGTGCCCTTCTTCTATATGGATATATATATATATATATATATATATATATATATAAATATATATATATATATGTTTAGTATGCTGAATTGTATATATGTGAACAACGTTTGTAAACTCTCAACATATCATATTGCAGGGAATTCTGAATAATGATGTTAAGTGCAATGTATACATATAACTCTGCAGTGGAGTATTACCGATCCAAAACTGCTTACGACAATATTCATAATTATTGACTGTAAAGATTGGCTGGATTCCTAGTTAGGAAATACATGTGTTACAGAATGTATATATAAGTATCAACTTCAGTATTATTATAACATCACACTATTTAGTCCCTCGTAGCACTAGATTGTAAGAGTCATATGTACATTGTTATGGACATGGATCAAATGGTTCAGTAATGAAGAATTAATACTGGGTAAACATAATACTAAGACAAGTACATTGATAATAATAATACTCAGAGGGATTGAGCACCCAAACGTTCGCAGTCATGTGTTACTATAAAATATTGCCTTGGTGGGTTGGTTTGCACCGGTTCCTTATATGTGGATAGTGTATTCACGTTTGAACGAACGTATATATATAGGCCAAGGTAAACCTGAGAGTGTGGTGTCCACTCTGAATACTTTTACTAAGGTTTCAGATTAAGTTTAGTGTATAGTCAGTATATAGATAAACCATAGTGTTTGAGGTTGTTGGAAACCTTCAAGTGTTACTAAGGAAATCCACTTGTCAATTTCTCTTGGCTTGCGGATTGTTGCTGTAGCAAACAAGCTATAGTCGGTACAGCTAATATATAATAGGGTTTATATATTTTGTAATACCCGATAGCCCCAAACATTAAAGAATCTCAAAGATCTAAGTCGGTGTAATGAAGGTCAAATTATATTGATAAAGTATATGTAGAAATCATATGCACTGAGTAAAGGGTCACGCTACTCGTGCCACTGAGACGCTAACCTAAAATACAGGAGTTCCCTAGACTCCTCACCAAAGCCCTTAGGAAACTCCTGTATTTTAGGTTAGCGTCTCAGTGGCAAATATCCTGGTTTCTAGGGACTGCTGTAGCTCTGCACACAACATACCACGACTTCACCCAACCCTGTATGGGTAAATCAGCAGCCCCCCTCCAGCAGCTCCGGTGGGACACTGATCTGTTCTGGATATGTTGGGAGGTATGTTTGCTTTGATCTGTTGAAATTATACACACAGACTAGGAGGCCCATACATTGTTATGCCTTGAGCCCCATTTATTAAGCTACTGTGAACAAGGTCCCCAAACAGAAAACAGACCACTCTTACTTCCTACTTAGCCCAGGGTGATTTTGATCTGTACCACTGAGTTGGCAGACAGGTAAGGATTCAGCAGTTGCATCAATGAACCTGCACCGTAATGGCTCCAAAGCTGTCTATGCAGTTTCATAAATTGAGCCATTTACCTTAAAGTTTTAGTGTATAGTTTTTACCTAGTCAGCTTGAATAGAAAATGTCCGTGATATTTTTCTCTGACAGCCGGTAGTGGGGGTTCTGTGCATTCCAAAACAGTCACGTAATGTCAGCATGTATTTTATTTTTTTATGTTTGTATTTACTGATGATATATGACTAATATTACTTTTTAATTTCAATTTAATATTCTAAACTCTTAATATTATTTTCTAAATGTATGCTAAATTAGAATTATACTTGTTGTATTGTAGAGAACATTATTATATATTAAATAATTATTTTTATCTCTCTTGCTAGTATATAAAAAAAATTGCCTCATAAAGACATCTATCAATGTATCTAGCAGTTTCTTTTTATTATAGGTTTATTATTTACCTGCTACAATGACTCACTGTTCAATTCTTGTTATTTCTCAGCCTCAAGTCTCTCCAAAACATCCAGAATAAAATGATAGCACCAGATGAGGGCAGTATTTCCCAAATAAAGATACATTCTGCCTTTACATTATGCTAGTTTGATAGATATGAATGGAACAGTCTGTTTTTTTTTTTTTTGCTTTACATTTTTATATAGTCAGTTTTAAAGGCAGATGAAATGTAAATGCTTTACAGTTTCTTTTAAGATTTTCATTTTCTATTTTTAACAAGACTGAGAAATATTACATATTACTCAACATATTCACCCTTTGAGATTCCTATTGAAAGGTACCAATTAATAAGAGGAGTGCTATGTGGATAGATGAATGGTCTTTAAATGGATTTGCTTCTGATGACATCAATGTCACAAGAGGGTCATTCACCATAGTAACAAGCTAATTCTACTATTAAAAATAAGGTATTTGCATGAAATATATCATACTATTATATTGTATTACTGTTATGAGTATTTAAAATATTTTATTTGCTAAATTCCAGTAAACTTTGTTTTGCAAAGCATTAAAAGAGAACTGTGTCTCTAAATCATACTGAATTAATTGTAAATGGCATTGAACACTTTTTTTTTTACCCTGGAGAATGATACAATGAGGCCTACTTATCAAGCCGTCAACTTATTTGCATTCGACGGCACCAATACGCTCGCCTGACATCGCCTAACATCGCGGCCGTGGACCTGAATACGCTCCCCATATTTATATAAAAAGCTGTCAAAAAGCCGCGCACCAAGTACGGGGCGATGAGTAGCGGACTGTTGTTAACTAAACAGTCATCAATCTCGCTGCTATTCGGCTTTTTCACAGCTTTATTTATACCCTGTCACTAAACACCGCCACTATACTAAAATATTTAACCCCTATCCCGCCGCTCCCGGAGCCCGCCGCAACTAAATAAAGTTATTAACCCCT
Source organism: Bombina bombina (assembly GCF_027579735.1). Taxonomy (NCBI): domain Eukaryota; kingdom Metazoa; phylum Chordata; class Amphibia; order Anura; family Bombinatoridae; genus Bombina; species Bombina bombina. Next base: position 886,633,880 of record NC_069501.1, on the reverse strand, counting down.
ATCCGCTGCTCCCCGACACCGCGCCGCAACTCTAATAAACCTATTAACCCCTATTCCACCGGACCCCGCCGCAACTAACTAAATGTATTAACCTCCCACATCACTACCACATACTAAACATATTAACCCCTAAACCGCCAGCCCCCAACATCACCATAAACTAAATTAACCTATTAACCCCTAAACCTAACAACCCGCTAACTTTATATTAAATATTAACTCATCCCTATCTTATAATAAATTAAAACTTACCTTTAGATTCCTATTGGAGAATAAAAATTATGTTTAATGTAGGTGGCGGCGGGGTCCAGGAGCAGTGGAATAGAGGTTAATAACTTTATGTAGGTCGCGGCGGTGTCAGGGTGGCAGATTAGGGGTTAATAGGTATAATTTAGGTGTCAGTGATTTCGGGGCGGCAGATTACGGGTTAATAAGTATAATGTAGGTGGCGGAGGTGTAGGGGGCAGCAGATTAGGGGTGTTTAAACTTGGGGTACATGTCAGGGTGTTAGGTGTAAACATAACTTATCTATTTATTGTCCCATAGGAATCAATGGGATATCGGGCAGCAGAGAACATAAGCTTTCCCCGTCTCAGACTCCCATTGATTCCTATGGCATCCGCTGTTTTCAGGGCAGCGGATTGAAAGCCAGGTATGCTGGGCCGGAATAGTGGCGAGCGTACCTGGTAGATATTTCTTAACTAGCAAAAGTAGTCAGATAGTGCCGAATTTGCATTCGGAACATCTGTAATGACATAAGCATCGATCTGTGTCGGACTGAGACCGGCTAATCGTATGTTACGTCACAGATTTCAACTTTTGTAGGCTTTGATAAATAAGGGGAATCAAGCTTTCCATTATTACGCTGCGGAATTCCAGTGTATTTGCGGTTGACGGCTTGATAAATAGGCCTCAATAAATCAGATTTCTTTTATACAGATTGTGAGTCCATGATCCATTACTCCTGGGAATTACTCTTCCCTGCCACTAGGAGGAGGCAAAGATTCCTAAACCCCAAGAGCTCTATAAAACCCCTCCCACCTCACTGGTAACTCAATCTTGTCTTTTTGTCTTTGCATCTGCTGGAGGAAGGTGAAGAATAAAGTAATGTATTTAATTCTTCAGTGAGGGGGTTTCTCAGATTGAAATGATGCCCATTTTTACTCAGAGTGCAGTTCTTGTTGGAGGGATGTGTTTGGAGTATGGATAGTGGCATATTTTTCACCTCTTAGGAATTAGTCACAATCCTTCCACAGGTGCCGAAGAGACTTGTCCTTTGCCTCTTCCTGTTCCCTATCCTCTGCTATTATGTCTCAGCACTGGTTTTGGCTTCCTACTGGTTTTCTCCAGTAGTAGGGTGCCTTTTGGTAAGTACTATATTTTTTATTATTTGGCACTATATAAGCCTCTTAGGTTATTTTATTATGTTTTTGTTATTTATTTATATATCTGACAGCTTTATATATTTTGGTAATTCCCCTGAATTTTTTTTTTATGTATTTACATGCACATCAAGCTTTCGTTTTTTAAAAGTTACAGGTGTTTTTCATGCGTATATTTTTAAACACACGTCGAGTTTTGGGTAGATACATTTTTTTATGTACATTTCGCTTTTGAGCCTATGTGCATTGGCATGGTAGTGTGCTACGTTTTGGAGCGCTTTTTCCTTTATATCACATCAAGTTGGCACATGCTGCCCCTCTCTTTTTTTGTACTCTATTTGGATGTTGGGTGTCCTGAGTCCTACCGCCTCTTTTGCTTTTGATTTTGTACGTTTTTAAGAGCTACTTTCAGAGGAGGTATTTCCCTTTCCACAAGAACTCTTTTAATAGGGATATTACCATTTATCTGTATGATTGATTTTTTCCGCATTTAACATATTTTTTAGTTTTCTGCAGTTATGGAGCCTTTTAATTCTGTCCCTAAATCTACCTTAGAAGCTGTGTCATCTAAATACTTTCCTACCAGTGTTAAATATTTGTTTTACCTCCAGCAAACTTATGCAATAACTATATTTACGTTTTAATGCATTCTAACCATTCTAATGCTGCTCTTGTTGCTTCTAAAGGTGTCACTGCTACTTATCGGCTAGATTACGAGTTTTTGTCGGTAAGGCTGTGCGGGGCTAACAAGCTTTTTATTCTTACTGCTCACTTAAGACAACGCTGGTATTACGAGTTTTCTGCAAGCCGGCGTTAGCCTCAGAAAAGTGAGCGTTGAGCAAAATTTAGCTCCACATCTCACTGTAATACCAGCGCTGCTTACGGTAGCGGTAAGCTGGCAAAACGTGCTTATGCACGATTTCCCCATACGAAACAATGGGGCTGAGCTGGCTGAAAAAAAAACCTAACACCTGCAAAAAAGCAGCGTTCAGTTCCTAACGCAGCCCCATTGTTTCCTATTGGGAAATAAAAGTTATGTCTGCACCAAACACCCTAACATGAACCCCGAGTCTAAACACCTCTAATCTTACACTTATTAACCCCTAATCTGCCACCCCCAACATCGTTGCCACCTACATTATATTATTAACCCCTAATCTGCCGCTCCGGACACCGCCGCCACCTACATTATCCCTATGAATCCCTAATCTACTGCCCACAACATCACCGAACCCTACATTATCCCTATGAATCCCTAATCTGCCCCCCCAACGTCACCGCAACTATATTACATTTATTAACCCCTAATCTGCCACCGCCAACGTCGCCGCCACTATAATAAATTTATTAACCCCTAAACCTAAGTCTAAACCTAACCCTAACACCCCCTAACTTAAATATAATTTAAATACAGCTAAATAAATTTACTATAATTAATTAAATTATTCCTATTTAAAACTAAATACTTACCTGTAAAATAAACCCTAAGATAGCTACAATATAACTAATAGTTACATTGTAGCTATCTTAGGATTTATATTTATTTTACAGGCAACTTTGTATTTATTTTAACTAGGTAGAATAGTTATTAAATAGTTATTAACTATTTAATAACTTCCTAGTTAAAATAAGTACAAATTTACCTGTAAAATAAATCCTAACCTAAATTACAATTACATCTAACACTACACTATCATTAAATTAATTACATAAATTACCTACAATAAACTGCAATTAAATTAAATAAACTAAAGTACAAACCCCCCCCCACTAAATTACAGAAAATAAAAAAGAATTACAATTTTTTTAAACTAATTACACCTAATGTAATCCCCCTAATAAAATAAAAAAGCCCCCCAAAATAATAAAATTCCCTACCCTATACTAAATTACAAATAGCCCTTAAAAGGGCCTTTTGCGGGGCATTGCCCCAAAGTAATCAGCTCTTTTACCTGAAACAAAAAATACAATACCCCCCCAACATTAAAACCCACCACCCACACACCCAACCCTACTCTAAAACCCACCCAATCCCCCCTTAAAAAAACCTAACACTACCCCCTTGAAGATCACCCTACCTTGAGCCGTCTTCACCCAGCCGGGCACAAGTGGACGTCCAGAGGGGCAGAAGTCTTCATCCGATCCGGCCAGAAGAGGACATCCAGACCGGCAGACGTCTTCATCTAGGCAGCATCTTCTATCTTCTTCCATCCGGAGCGTGTCCATCTTGAAGACATCCGACGCGGAGCATCCTCTTCTATCCGACAGCGACTGAAGAATGAAGGTTCCTTTAAGTGACGTCATCCAAGAGGGCGTCCCTTCAATTCTGATTGGCTGATAGAATCCTATAATCAGCCAATAGTATTTTTCCTACCTTAATTCCGATTGGCTGATAGGATTCTATCAGCCAATCGGAATTGAAGGGACGCCATCTTGGATGACGTCACTTAAAGGAACCTTCATTCTTCAGTAGCCGTCGGATAGAAGAGGATGCTCCGCGTCAGATGTCTTCAAGATGGACCCGCTCCGCTCCGGATGGAAGAAGATAGAAAATGCCATCTGGATGAAGACTTCTGCCGGTCTGGATGTCCTCTTCTGCCCGGATCGGATGAAGACTTCTGCCCCTCTGGACGTCCACTTGTGCCCGGGTGGGTGAAGACGGCTCAAGGTAGGGTGATCTTCAAGAGGGTAGTGTTAGGTTTTTTTAAGTGTGGATTGGGTGGGTTTTAGAGTTGGGTTGGGTGTGTGGGTGGTGGGTTTTAATGTTGGGGGGTACTGTATTTTTTTTTACAAGTAAAAGAGCTGATTACTTTGGGGCAATGCCCCGCAAAAGGCCCTTTTAAGGGCTATTTGTAATTTAGTATAGGGTAGGGATTTTTATTATTATGGGGGGCTTTTTTATTTTATTAGGGGATTAGATTAGGTGTAATTAGTTTAAAAAAAATTTTTCTGTAATTTAGTGGTTTTTTTTTGGTACTTTAATTTATTTAATTTAATTGTATTTAATTGTAGGTAATTTATTTAAATAATTTAATGATAGTGTAGTGTTAAGTGTAATTGTAATTTAGGTTAGGATTTATTTTACAGGTACATTTGTACTTATTTTAACTAGGAAGTTATTAAATAGTTAATAACTATTTAATAACTATTCTACCTAGTTAAAATAAATACAAAGTTGCCTGTAAAATAAATATAAATCCTAAGCTAGATACAATGTAATTATTAGTTATATTGTAGTTAGCTTAGGGTTTATTTTATCGGTAAGTATTTAGTTTTAAATAGGATTAATTTATTTAATAGTAGTAATTTTATTTTGTGTTATTTAAATTATATTTAAGTTAGGGGGGGTTAGACTTAGGGTTAGACTTAGGTTTAGGGGTTAATAAATTTAATATAGTAGCGGCGACGTTGGGGGCGGCACATTAGGGGTTAATAAATGTAGGAAGGTGTCTGCGATGTTAGGGATGGCAGATTAGGGGTTAATAAAATTTAACTAGTGTTTGCGAGGCGCGAGTGTGGCGGTTTAGGGGTTAATCAATTTATTTAAGTGGCGGCGATGTCCGGTCGGCAGATTAGGGGTTAAACATTTTAGTTAAGTGTTTCCGATGTGGGGGGGCCTCGGTTTAGGGGTTAATAGGTAGTTTATGGGTGTTAGTGTACTTTTTAGCACTTTAGTTAAGAGCTTTATGTTCCGGCATTAGCCCATAAAACTCTTAACTACTGACTTTAAAATGCGTTAGGAGTCTTGCCATGAGAGGGTGTACCGCTCACTTTTTCCAGCGATCGTAATACCGGCGTTAGGAAAATCCCAGATAGGATACGCAATTGACGTAAGGGGATTTGCGGTATGCTAAAATCACGGAAAAAAAGTAAGCAGTACACCTGTACCTGCCTGACTCGTAATACCAGTGGGCGTTAAAAAGCAGCATTGGGACCTCTCAACGCTGCTTTTTAAGGCTAACGCAAGACTCGTAATCTAGGCGTATGTTTGCTCCTTACAGGAGAATTCTTCAGATTTTGTTAATGGAATAAAGGATTTTATTCGGTCTACAGTAAATGAAATGTTGGTGGCCATGCCTTCTTCAAGTAAACGTAAAAGTCAGTTCAGAATTTACCTTCTACTAGCTCTAAACCTGCTGACGTTAAAGTGTTAGTAAACTTCAAAAATAATGTTATATAATTGTGCACATAGTGCAGAATTATATAACATTATATTAGCCTTACCTTTATAAAACATTATATTCCCTTTGATTTTTTAAAACAATGACAGTTTTTCAGACCTGCTCTCTGTACTCTTCTGAACGGGTCTGTTCTTTTCACACAACGCATCGGGCCAGCTGTATAGTCACAGCCCGGCCCGACCGCGCCATTATACTCAGTGCAGCTCGCTCCTGCTCTGTCTGACAGCAGGAGCGAGCTGCACTGTGTATAATTGAGTTTTGGGAAACTGTTCCCAAAGTGGATGGGGCCATTTCTACTTTGGCTAAATGTACTATTTCTCCTTTGGAAGATGGCTCTTCCTTTAAAGAGCCTTTATGTAGGAAGTAAGAATCTTTCCATAGAAGGAATTTTATTACAAGACCAGAGACTCATATTTTGCATTCTCTTTCTTTACTATTAAAATGCAGTTATTCAAAGATAGATAAAATACAACAAACTGTCAAATTTAAAAAGTAGACAGTAAACAAATAAAGAAATCAGTGACCAATAAGGATAGAGAACTGATTAAACTAAAATCACATAACCAATCAGATTGAATATGAGTCCTATAAACTGTCCAAAATACAGCAATACATCCTCTTTCTTTTACTGCAACTGAAAGGATAAGTATTGCTTATAATATTTTTCGTATTATAAATGTTGATTAACGTTTTTTTCGTTATTTAATCGTTATTTAATCTTATTAAAATTATTAATTGTTGCCTTTATCATTGTGTTTTCATATTTAAGGCTTTGTTTTCATTTGATTTTTTGTTTATTTATTTTCGTTGGTTTCTTTTTTCTTTTAAAATTAGCTTACTTTGTTTATGTCCCTTTCCGGTTTTGTTGTGCCTTGGTTTCGGCGATTTTTCTAACTCCCTTCTATTGATTTTATTCAGTTTCTTCCCTGCTGCGTTGTGCAGCACTGTTCCGACGTCCATCTTGACTGTGTCGGTCTCAGTGCGCATGCGCAGCTTTGCTCTCGGTATTGCGCAGTAGTTTTTTCCTTGCTTCCGCCCTCATTCCGACAATCAGCTGTTGCTATGTCGGATGGCGGTTATATTGTTGCATATTAATTACGCTACTTTGAGTTTCTTCTAGCCGGTTTCTTGTGTCACTTTATTCTTATTGTTGGACTGTGTCTCCATCTTCTGGCCATTATTATTATTTATCATTATAATTATTTATATTATATTTTATGTACATTTCGCTTTTGAGCCTATGTGCATTGGCATGGTAGTGTGCTACGTTTTGGAGCGCTTTTTCCTTTATATCACATCAAGTTGGCACATGCTGCCCCTCTCTTTTTTTGTACTCTATTTGGATGTTGGGTGTCCTGAGTCCTACCGCCTCTTTTGCTTTTGATTTTGTACGTTTTTAAGAGCTACTTTCAGAGGAGGTATTTCCCTTTCCACAAGAACTCTTTTAATAGGGATATTACCATTTATCTGTATGATTGATTTTTTCCGCATTTAACATATTTTTTAGTTTTCTGCAGTTATGGAGCCTTTTAATTCTGTCCCTAAATCTACCTTAGAAGCTGTGTCATCTAAATACTTTCCTACCAGTGTTAAATATTTGTTTTACCTCCAGCAAACTTATGCAATAACTATATTTACGTTTTAATGCATTCTAACCATTCTAATGCTGCTCTTGTTGCTTCTAAAGGTGTCACTGCTACTTATCGGCTAGATTACGAGTTTTTGTCGGTAAGGCTGTGCGGGGCTAACAAGCTTTTTATTCTTACTGCTCACTTAAGACAACGCTGGTATTACGAGTTTTCTGCAAGCCGGCGTTAGCCTCAGAAAAGTGAGCGTTGAGCAAAATTTAGCTCCACATCTCACTGTAATACCAGCGCTGCTTACGGTAGCGGTAAGCTGGCAAAACGTGCTTATGCACGATTTCCCCATACGAAACAATGGGGCTGAGCTGGCTGAAAAAAAAACCTAACACCTGCAAAAAAGCAGCGTTCAGTTCCTAACGCAGCCCCATTGTTTCCTATTGGGAAATAAAAGTTATGTCTGCACCAAACACCCTAACATGAACCCCGAGTCTAAACACCTCTAATCTTACACTTATTAACCCCTAATCTGCCACCCCCAACATCGTTGCCACCTACATTATATTATTAACCCCTAATCTGCCGCTCCGGACACCGCCGCCACCTACATTATCCCTATGAATCCCTAATCTGCCCCCCCAACGTCACCGCAACTATATTACATTTATTAACCCCTAATCTGCCACCGCCAACGTCGCCGCCACTATAATAAATTTATTAACCCCTAAACCTAAGTCTAAACCTAACCCTAACACCCCCTAACTTAAATATAATTTAAATACAGCTAAATAAATTTACTATAATTAATTAAATTATTCCTATTTAAAACTAAATACTTACCTGTAAAATAAACCCTAAGATAGCTACAATATAACTAATAGTTACATTGTAGCTATCTTAGGATTTATATTTATTTTACAGGCAACTTTGTATTTATTTTAACTAGGTAGAATAGTTATTAAATAGTTATTAACTATTTAATAACTTCCTAGTTAAAATAAGTACAAATTTACCTGTAAAATAAATCCTAACCTAAATTACAATTACATCTAACACTACACTATCATTAAATTAATTACATAAATTACCTACAATTAACTGCAATTAAATTAAATAAACTAAAGTACAAACCCCCCCCCACTAAATTACAGAAAATAAAAAAGAATTAAAATTTTTTTAAACTAATTACACCTAATGTAATCCCCCTAATAAAATAAAAAAGCCCCCCAAAATAATAAAATTCCCTACCCTATACTAAATTACAAATAGCCCTTAAAAGGGCCTTTTGCGGGGCATTGCCCCAAAGTAATCAGCTCTTTTACCTGAAACAAAAAATACAATACCCCCCCAACATTAAAACCCACCACCCACACACCCAACCCTACTCTAAAACCCACCCAATCCCCCCTTAAAAAAACCTAACACTACCCCCTTGAAGATCACCCTACCTTGAGCCGTCTTCACCCAGCCGGGCACAAGTGGACGTCCAGAGGGGCAGAAGTCTTCATCCGATCCGGCCAGAAGAGGACATCCAGACCGGCAGACGTCTTCATCTAGGCAGCATCTTCTATCTTCTTCCATCCGGAGCGTGTCCATCTTGAAGACATCCGACGTGGAGCATCCTCTTCTATCCGACAGCGACTGAAGAATGAAGGTTCCTTTAAGTGACGTCATCCAAGATGGCGTCCCTTCAATTCTGATTGGCTGATAGAATCCTATAATCAGCCAATAGTATTTTTCCTACCTTAATTCCGATTGGCTGATAGGATTCTATCAGCCAATCGGAATTGAAGGGACGCCATCTTGGATGACGTCACTTAAAGGAACCTTCATTCTTCAGTAGCCGTCGGATAGAAGAGGATGCTCCGCGTCAGATGTCTTCAAGATGGACCCGCTCCGCTCCGGATGGAAGAAGATAGAAAATGCCATCTGGATGAAGACTTCTGCCGGTCTGGATGTCCTCTTCTGCCCGGAACGGATGAAGACTTCTGCCCCTCTGGACGTCCACTTGTGCCCGGCTGGGTGAAGACGGCTCAAGGTAGGGTGATCTTCAAGAGGGTAGTGTTAGGTTTTTTTAAGTGTGGATTGGGTGGGTTTTAGAGTTGGGTTGGGTGTGTGGGTGGTGGGTTTTAATGTTGGGGGGTACTGTATTTTTTTTTACAAGTAAAAGAGCTGATTACTTTGGGGCAATGCCCCGCAAAAGGCCCTTTTAAGGGCTATTTGTAATTTAGTATAGGGTAGGGATTTTTATTATTATGGGGGGCTTTTTTATTTTATTAGGGGATTAGATTAGGTGTAATTAGTTTAAATTTTTTTTTTTCTGTAATTTAGTGGGGTTTTTTTGGTACTTTAATTTATTTAATTTAATTGTATTTAATTGTAGGTAATTTATTTAAATAATTTAATGATAGTGTAGTGTTAAGTGTAATTGTAATTTAGGTTAGGATTTATTTTACAGGTACATTTGTACTTATTTTAACTAGGAAGTTATTAAATAGTTAATAACTATTTAATAACTATTCTACCTAGTTAAAATAAATACAAAGTTGCCTGTAAAATAAATATAAATCCTAAGCTAGATACAATGTAATTATTAGTTATATTGTAGTTAGCTTAGGGTTTATTTTATCGGTAAGTATTTAGTTTTAAATAGGATTAATTTATTTAATAGTAGTAATTTTATTTTGTGTTATTTAAATTATATTTAAGTTAGGGGGGGTTAGACTTAGGGTTAGACTTAGGTTTAGGGGTTAATAAATTTAATATAGTAGCGGCGACGTTGGGGGCGGCACATTAGGGGTTAATAAATGTAGGAAGGTGTCTGCGATGTTAGGGATGGCAGATTAGGGGTTAATAAAATTTAACTAGTGTTTGCGAGGCGCGAGTGTGGCGGTTTAGGGGTTAATCAATTTATTTAAGTGGCGGCGATGTCCGGTCGGCAGATTAGGGGTTAAACATTTTAGTTAAGTGTTTCCGATGTGGGGGGGCCTCGGTTTAGGGGTTAATAGGTAGTTTATGGGTGTTAGTGTACTTTTTAGCACTTTAGTTAAGAGCTTTATGTTCCGGCATTAGCCCATAAAACTCTTAACTACTGACTTTAAAATGCGTTAGGAGTCTTGCCATGAGAGGGTGTACCGCTCACTTTTTCCAGCGATCGTAATACCGGCGTTAGGAAAATCCCAGATAGGATACGCAATTGACGTAAGGGGATTTGCGGTATGCTAAAATCACGGAAAAAAAGTAAGCAGTACACCTGTACCTGCCTGACTCGTAATACCAGTGGGCGTTAAAAAGCAGCGTTGGGACCTCTCAACGCTGCTTTTTAAGGCTAACGCAAGACTCGTAATCTAGGCGTATGTTTGCTCCTTACAGGAGAATTCTTCAGATTTTGTTAATGGAATAAAGGATTTTATTCGGTCTACAGTAAATGAAATGTTGGTGGCCATGCCTTCTTCAAGTAAACGTAAAAGTCAGTTCAGAATTTACCTTCTACTAGCTCTAAACCTGCTGACGTTAAAGTGTTAGTAAACTTCAAAAATAATGTTATATAATTGTGCACATAGTGCAGAATTATATAACATTATATTAGCCTTACCTTTATAAAACATTATATTCCCTTTGATTTTTTAAAACAATGACAGTTTTTCAGACCTGCTCTCTGTACTCTTCTGAACGGGTCTGTTCTTTTCACACAACGCATCGGGCCAGCTGTATAGTCACAGCCCGGCCCGACCGCGCCATTATACTCAGTGCAGCTCGCTCCTGCTCTGTCTGACAGCAGGAGCGAGCTGCACTGTGTATAATGGCGCGGTCGGGCTGGGCTGTGACTATACAGCTGGCCCGATGCGCTGTGTGAAAAAAACAGACCCGCTCAGAAGAGCACAGAGAGCAGGTCTGAAAAACTGTCATTGTTTTAAAAAATCAAAGGAAATATTATGTTTTATAAAGATAAGGCTAATGTGCAGAATTATTATATAACATTATTTTCGAGGTTTACTGTCCCTTTAATGTTTCCAGTTGCAAAGCTGTAAATCCTCAAATGGAGAGTTTGTTTCTGATAATTAATCAGAATCATCTTTTTAATTTAATGTTGAACATATTATTTTTTTTTTTCAAAAAGGAGATTTTGCTTACTTTAGAGGTTAAAGGGACACTAAATCCAATTTTTTTCTTTCCTAGTTTAGATAGAGCATGCAATTTTAAGCAACTTTCTAATTTACTCCTATTATCACATTTTCTTCATTCTCTTGCTATCTTTCTTTGAAAAAGAAGGCATTTAAGCTGAGGAGCCAGACATTTTTTTGTTTTAGAATCCTGGACAGCACTTGTTTATTCGTTGGTGAGTTTATCCACCAATCAGCAAGAACAACCCAGGTTGTTCACCAAAAATAGGCCGCCATCTAAACTTACATTCTTGCTTTTCAAATAAAGATACCAAGAGAATGAAGAAAATTTGATAATAGGAGTAAATTAGAAAGTGTCTTAAAATTGCATGCTCTATCTGAATCACAAAATAAAAAAAATTGCTGTCGGCATTTAACATTGCACAAGCAGATTCATGGCCAATCGACCACTAGCAGGGTGTGCCAATCAACCCAATTGTACACGATCAGGCGGATTGCTGTCCGACGCCTCAGAGAAGGCGTATGAGTTAAGAAGCAGCGGTCTTCAGATCGCTGCTTCTTAACTCCTGTTTCAGAAATAGGGCAATTAGGGGCTATTCGGCTCTTGTTAAATAGGCCCCTCTGTGTTAGTTTCCACAGAGTGGGCTAAGTCAGGTATTCCTTTTAACCTTCTGCAAGGTTTAAGAAAATGTATACTTTACTGGCTTCTAACATTGAATTTTGGGAAACTGTTCCCAAAGTGGATGGGGCCATTTCTACTTTGGCTAAATGTACTATTTCTCCTTTGGAAGATGGCTCTTCCTTTAAAGAGCCTTTATGTAGGAAGTAAGAATCTTTCCATAGAAGGAATTTTATTACAAGACCAGAGACTCATATTTTGCATTCTCTTTCTTTACTATTAAAATGCAGTTATTCAAAGATAGATAAAATACAACAAACTGTCAAATTTAAAAAGTAGACAGTAAACAAATAAAGAAATCAGTGACCAATAAGGATAGAGAACTGATTAAACTAAAATCACATAACCAATCAGATTGAATATGAGTCCTATAAACTGTCCAAAATACAGCAATACATCCTCTTTCTTTTACTGCAACTGAAAGGATAAGTATTGCTTATAATATTTTTCGTATTATAAATGTTGATTAACGTTTTTTCGTTATTTAATCTTATTAAAATTATTAATTGTTGCCTTTATCATTGTGTTTTCATATTTAAGGCTTTGTTTTCATTTGATTTTTTGTTTATTTATTTTCGTTGGTTTCTTTTTTCTTTTAAAATTAGCTTACTTTGTTTATGTCCCTTTCCGGTTTTGTTGTGCCTTGGTTTCGGCGATTTTTCTAACTCCCTTCTATTGATTTTATTCAGTTTCTTCCCTGCTGCGTTGTGCAGCACTGTTCCGACGTCCATCTTGACTGTGTCGGTCTCAGTGCGCATGCGCAGCTTTGCTCTCCGTATTGCGCAGTAGTTTTTTCCTTGCTTCCGCCCTCATTCCGACAATCAGCTGTTCTATGTCGGATGGCGGTTATATTGTTGCATATTAATTACGCTACTTTGAGTTTTTTCTAGCCGGTTTCTTGTGTCACTTTATTCTTATTGTTGGACTGTGTCTCCATCTTCTGGCCATTATTATTATTTATCATTATAATTATTTATATTATATTTTCTGTAAAATTATTTCCTTCACTTATATTGTATATTCACATTCTTGGGGTCATTATATTTATATAAAAAAAATTTAATTTTATTCTTAAATTTTTTATGCCTGTTTATTTTAAATTTACTTTAAGTTAGATAATTTTATATATTTTAATTATGTCTCAATCTTCAGATTTGAACCCTCTTAGTTCAGAGGGTGTTCAAAAGATGATTGACACATCAATGAATTCAATGCTTGAAAAGATTTCTTTATTGATTAATAAATCAAATAAAAAGACTTTAAAAAGGAAAAGGCCTGTTTCAAGTGGCATTAAAACCAGTAAAAAATTACTACAGAAATCTCGCCAGATTGTCTCTGGTTCGGTTGTTCCTGGCAGGAAAGGAAGGAAAACACCTGCAATTCCCTCTACTCCCAAGAGGTTACTTATGGGAGAGGCTTTGGCCAATGTTGAAGAATCTGAGATTTCTGATACCGAAGTTAATTCTGATTCCTCTATGAATTCTGATAAATCAGAAAATTATTTGTCTAACTCTTCAGATAATTCTTCGGCATCTCCGAAGATTAAAAAATTTAAAAAAGCTCTTAAAAAATCTAAACATTTAGATTCTTCTAAAGTAAAATTTTTTGATTGCTTAGGAAACCCTAGGTTTAATGCAGACGATCTGCACCACCCTAGATCTGCGGAGTGGTGCCCTTCGTCTGATATTGAAGAATTCATTGATTACCAGTTACGTCAACCTTTAAAAAGGGACTCTCGAAATAAGATGAGGGCAGAATGCCCCAGACCTATTCTGCCTAACAACGCTGGTATTACACCTGAAGTAGATCCAAAAATTTTAAAATTCATAGGGTCCCCAGGTTTTAAGTTAAAGAAAGGCATGGACCGTGCTTGGAAAATTTGTCAAGACAAAATGCTTGATACTATTGGTCCTTTAGCTAAGCTATTTGATTTATCGGAACAAGCTGTATATGATAACTCATTGCTTGATCCGGTTATTGTCAGAGAATGGCTTCAGAGGATGCTCAGTTTTCTGGGCAACGCCAACTCTGCCATATATTCTGAACGTAGACGAAACATTCTTAGACGTATCGACCCCAAGGTGTGTGATTTTGCAATAAATGAAATCCATACAGATACTAATGGCCTTTTATTTGGAGACACTTTTATTAAAGAACTTAATAGTTATGTAAATACCTTCTCTAATCTGAATAAAGTTCGTACATCTATGAAAAAGATTTTTCACCAAGAACGTTTTTCTGAACAGGCTGGGAAAGGTAGAGGCCGCTTTCCCGGCCGTGCCTCATATCCAAACAGGTCTCAATTTACCAACCAGCAATTTAATTTACAAAGACCATTTCAAAATCCAATTTCCTCAAATTTCTTCCCATCCAGAGGAAGATTTTGGAATCCTAGACTCCAACGTTCAAGGCAAAGATCTCGCCCATCTCAAGGTAAATTTTTATTTTCCTCCTTCTCAGAATTCTTTCCAAAACTTAGTAGGAGGCAGATTATCTCTTTTTGCTCAAAATTGGAAGTTAATAACTTCAGATCAATGGGTCCTTCAGACGGTTTCAGGTCTTTTTATAGATTTTATTTCTCCCCCAGTTCAAAAATCTCTTCCAGTTCCAATAAAATTTTCTGTTTCAGACAACATTTTGGTTCAAAAAGAAATTCTAAATTTAATAGAAAAACAAGCAATAGAACCAGTTTCAGATCTTCAAAATTGTTTTTTCAGCAATCTTTTTTTAGTGAAAAAGAAAAATGGTCAATTTCGCCCTGTTATAAATTTAAGATCTCTAAATGCCTTCGTGGTTTATCGACATTTCAAAATGGAAGGTATTCATCTTCTCAGAGATTGTCTTCTAGACAACGATTTCTTAGTCAGATTAGATTTAACAGATGCTTATCTCACGGTTCCGGTAGCTCTAGATCACAGGAAATTTCTCTCCTTCAATTGGGAGGGAAAAATCTGGAGATTTACTTGCATGCCTTTCGGTTTATCTTCAGCCCCTTGGATTTTCACCAAATTAATGAAACCTATAATTACTTGGCTTCGTCTTCGGGGTGTTCGGCTTATCATCTATTTAGACGATATTCTGATTATGAATCAAAATTCAGTTATTTTGAATTCTCACCTCAACCTTACTATCTATATTTTAGAAAATTTAGGTTTTCTAATCAACAAAGAGAAATCTGTCCTTTCTCCAACCAAATCTCTAACCTTTTTGGGTTTTCTAATAGATACAATGAAATCTACTTTAAGCCTTCCCAGAGAAAAAATTGTGAATATCAAGAAAGAGATTTCAAAAACTCTTTCTTTGTCTGTAGTTCCCATCAGGACTATAGCCAGAATAGTTGGGTTACTTTCATCCTCTATTCAGGCTATTTTTCCTGCCCCTCTTCACTACAGGGAACTTCAACGTCTAAAAATTTTTCACCTTCAGAAAGGTTTATCTTATTCTCATCTCATTCCTCTTTCATCGGAAGCCAAAGAAGAACTTTCATGGTGGCTTTCTCATATAGAAGCCTGGAATGGGAGATCCATTTTTGGGAAATCTCCGGATTTAATTATAGAATCCGATGCCAGTCTTACGGGTTGGGGAGCTCGTTGTGGTCCTTCAATCACAGGAGGAAAATGGTCTTCAGAAGAAAAACATTTTCACATCAATTGCTTAGAACTTTTGGCAGGCTCTTTTGCAGTCAAAAGTTTTGTAAAAGATTCTTTTCCTGTGTCCATTTTACTCAGAATGGACAATATTTCTGCAGTACGTTATTTGAATCGTTTAGGTGGTACAAAATCGAGAGATTTGTCCATTATTACGAAAGAATTCATTCATCTTTGCTTGGACAGAAATATTTCGGTAAAAGCAGAATATATTCCAGGTTTATCCAATGTCGCGGCGGATTGGGGTTCTCGATATCTGACAGATTCCAGCGATTGGAAACTTCATATTCAAGTTTTTCATGCGCTGCAATCTCTCAGAGGTCCCTTTTCGATGGATCTGTTCGCTTCGAGACTGAATCATCAGATTCGTCCTTATTTCAGCTGGCGTCCAGATCCGGAGGCTTTGGCGATAGATGCATTTCTTCATCCTTGGCCTCTTCAGACAGCTTATGCATTTCCTCCATTTTCAATGATTCAGAGAGTCATTTCAATAGTCCATCGAGATCTTCTTTCAATTCTTCTCATCACTCCTCTTTGGCCGTCTCAACCTTGGTACCCATCTCTTCTAGAATTGTCTGTCAACCATCCTCTTCTTCTTCCTGTTTTTCCTCTTCTATTATCAGATCCAGAAGGCCATCCTCACGATCTTATCATCCAAGGATCGCTTCGTCTTATAGCTTGGTCAATTTCGGGCAATCTTCGTCTTTCAAAGGTTTATCACAACAAGCTCAAGATCTCCTCGGGGACTCTTTGGCCCCCGGGACCAAAAAATGTTATTTTTCCGCATGGACCAGATGGTCTGGCTGGTGCGTGGAAAGAAGTTTGGATCCCCTTTCAGTGGATATAACTTTTATAGTTAATTTTCTCTCTTCTCTTTTCGAATCAGGATTAGCTTATAGAACCATTAATGTTTCTAGATCCGCAATTTCAGCTAAACATTCTTTTATTAATAATTTCCCTGTGGGTCAACATCCTTTAATTTGTAAATTAATGAAAGCAATTAAACTTAAAAGACCTCCAACTCCTAAATATTCTTCCTTTTGGGATGTGGATCTTATTTTTTCCCTTTTTAAATCCTGGCCTTCTAATGAATTTTTATCTTTAAAACAACTTACTGCTAAATTGGCTACCCTTTTGTGTTTGATTTCCTTTCGTAGAGTTTCTGATGTTAGAGCTTTAGATTTTGATTCTAAACGTTTTACTCCTGAAGGCGTTACTTTCTTTATCTCTAAAAGAACTAAATCTTTTTCTACTTCGATTTTCTATCCATATTTACCCTCAGAACCTCTTCTTTGTGTGGTTGTATGTCTCAAAGAGTATGAACGCAGAACTTCTTCTTTTCGTTCTTCTTCCTCTAATCAACTTTTGCTATCTTTTATTCCTCCTCATCATCCTGTCTCCTCTACTTCTATTGCCAGGTGGGTTAAATGGGTTATGAGTGAAGCAGGTATTGATGTTTCTTTTTCTGCTCACTCTGTTAGAGGATCAGCCGCTTCTAAAGCATTTTTGAAAGCTGCTACCCTTCAACAAATTTTGGATGCAGCTGACTGGTCTTCTGATTCTATTTTTAAACAATTTTATTTTAAACCCATTGAACATGCCTCGTTAAATTTATTTTGTTAGTTGCTTTAAACTAGCAAAATATGAGTCTCTGGTCTTGTAATAAAATTGGGATTATCCTAAATTATGAAGGTATAATCTAGATTTTATTAAAGACACAGAGACGATTATTTTCCCTCCTCTGTTGTATATTGTGATATATATTATTCCCACCCTTATTGTGTTTTATTATATATTTTAACATGATTTGTATATTTATTTCAGTTATCAACCAATAATAAGGATCTTCTCCTAAGAGACTTTGTTCCTTCACATCTTCGAAAAAAGTCAGATCTTCTATCAAGTTTTCCAGATCTTCAACAGTTTTCCAGTTGTTTTTCCATCCTTCCGGACAAGTTGGAGTTTTCTTCATGGATGATTTTTCTCGTAAAGCTCCTTATCTTCATGGTTTTCTGCTTCCTGTTCGTTTGGAGTTATTTCTTCATCTTGGGTCTTCTGTTTCCTTCTTCAGTTTCAAAGAAAGAGGATGTATTGCTGTATTTTGGACAGTTTATAGGACTCATATTCAATCTGATTGGTTATGTGATTTTAGTTTAATCAGTTCTCTATCCTTATTGGTCACTGATTTCTTTATTTGTTTACTGTCTACTTTTTAAATTTGACAGTTTGTTGTATTTTATCTATCTTTGAATAACTGCATTTTAATAGTAAAGAAAGAGAATGCAAAATAATCGTCTCTGTGTCTTTAATAAAATCTAGATTATACCTTCATAACTTAGGATAATCCCAATTTTCTGTAGCAGGATATCTTTTTAGACAAACAGTTTTTATTGCTGTTGTAGCTGTTGCTTCCTCTTTTTAGTTAAATAGTCTTTCTGGGCAGTTTTCTGAAGATTCTGTTAATAAAGATTTTTTTAAAACCTTTTTGAGTTGCTTAAATGTGCTAATGCTTTCATTTGTGATGCTGTTTTAGACATCAAAAGAAGAGAATCTGTGAAAGAAGATCACAAAACATAGGGCCGCCTGCAAACACTCGGCTAGATTTAGAGTTCTGCGGCCAAAAGGGTGCGTTAGCTACGCGTGCTTTTTTTCTCCCGCACCTTTTAAATACCGCTGGTATTTAGAGTTCACAGAAGGGCTGCGTTAGGCTCCAAAAAGGGAGCGTATAGCATATTTAACGCCACTGCAACTCTCGATACCAGCGGTGCTTACGGACGCGGCCAGCTTCAAAAACGTGCTCGTGCACGATTCCCCCATAGGAAACAATGGGGCTGTTTGAGCTTAAAAAAAACTAACACCTGCAAAAAAGCAGCGTTCAGCTCCTAACGCGGCCCCATTGTTTCCTATGGGGAAACACTTCCTACGTCTGCACCTAACACCCTAACATGTACCCCGAGTCTAAACACCCCTAACCTTACACTTATTAACCCCTAATCTGCTGCCCCCGCTATCGCTGACCCCTGCATATTATTATTAACCCCTAATCTGCCGCTCCGTACACCACCGCCAGCTACGTTATCCCTATGTACCCCTAACATCGCCGACCACTATGTTATATTTATTAACCCCTAATCTGCCGCCCCCGCTATCGCTGACACCTGCATATTATTATTAACCCCTAATCTGCCGCTCCGTACACCGCCGCAACATAGTGTTCTGAACAGCCAATAAAATGCGAGCTCAATCTGATTGGCTGATCGGATCAGCCAATCGGATTGAACTTGATTCTGATTGACTGATTCCATCAGCCAATCAGAATTTTCCTACCTTAATTCCGATTGGCTGATAGAATCCTATCAGCCAATCGGAATTCGACGGACGCCATCTTGAATGACGTCATTTAAAGGAACCATCATTCTGTGAGTAGGCGTCGGTAGAAGAGGTTGGATCCGCGTCGGCTGGAAGATGATGGCTCCGGAAGAAAGAAGATTGAAGATGCCGTTGATAGAAGACTTCAGCCGGATCATGGACCTCTTCAGGTCCCGCTTGGATGAAGACTTCAGCCGGATCATGGACATCTTCAGCCCCCCGCTTGGGCTTGGATCAAGACATCGGAGCCAGGACGGATCGGTGTGATACCCGGCGAGGTGAAGATAAGGTAGGAAGATCTTCAGGGGCTTAGTGTTAGGTTTATTTAAGGGGGGTTTGGGTTAGATTAGGGGTATGTGGGTGGTGGGTTGTAATGTTGGGGGGGGTATTGTATGTGTTTTTTTACAGGCAAAAGAGCTGAATTCTTTGGGGCATGCCCCGCAAAGGGCCCTTTTCAGGGTTGGTAAGGTAAAAGAGCTTTGAACTTTTTTAATTTAGAATAGGGTAGGGCATTTTTTTATTTTGAGGGTCTTTGTTATTTTATTAGGGGGCTTAGAGTAGGTATAATTAGTTTAAAATTGTTGTAATATTTTTCTAATGTTTGTAAATATTTTTTTATTTTTTGTAACTTAGTTCTTTTTTATTTTTTGTACTTTAGTTAGTTTATTTAAATGTATTTATTTGTAGGTATTGTATTTAATTAATTTATTGATAGTGTAGTGTTAGGTTTAATTGTAGGTAATTGTAGGTATTTTATTTAATTAATTTATTGCTAGTGTAGTTAGGTTTAATTGTAACTTAGGTTAGGATTTATTTTACAGGTAATTTTGTAATTATTTTAACTAGGTAACTATTAAATAGTTATAAACTATTTAATAGCTATTGTACCTGGTTAAAATAATTACAAAGTTGCCTGTAAAATAAATATTAATCCTAAAATAGCTACAATATAATTTTAATTTATATTGTAGCTATATTAGGATTTATTTTACAGGTAAGTATTTAGTTTTAAATAGGAATCATTTATTTAATAAGAGTTAATTTATTTCGTTAGATAAAAATTATATTTAACTTAGGGGGGTGTTAGGGTTAGAATTAGCTTTAGGGGTTAAAAAATTTATTAGAGTAGCAGTGAGCTCCGGTCGGCAGATTAGGGGTTAATGCTTGAAGTTAGGTGTCGGTGATGTTAGGGAGGGCAGATTAGGGGTTAATACTATTTATTATAGGGTTATTGAGGCGGGAGTGAGGCGGATTAGGGGTTAATAACTTTATTATAGTAGCGGTGTGGTCCGCTCGGCAGATTAGGGGTTAATAAGTGTAGGTAGGTGGCGGCGACGTTGGGGGTGGCAGATTAGGGGTTAATAAATATAATATAGGTGTCGGCGGTATTAGGGGCAGCAGATTAGGGGTACATAGGGATAACGTAGCTGGCGGCGGTGTACGGAGCGGCAGATTAGGGGTTAAAAAATTTAATAGAGTGGCGGCGATGTGGGGGGACCTCGGTTTAGGGGTACATAGGCAGTTTATGGGTGTTAGTGTACTTTAGAGCACAGTATTTAAGAGCTTTATAAACCGGCGTTAGCCCAGAAAGCTCTTAACTCCTGTTTTTTTTCTGCGGCTGGAGTTTTGTCGTTAGATTTCTAAAGCTCACTTCAGCCACGACTCTAAATACCGGCGTTAGAAAGATCCCATTGAAAAGATAGGATACGCAAATGGCGTAGGGGGATCTGCGGTATGGAAAAGTCGCGGCTGTAAAGTGAGCGTTAGACCCTTTCCTGACTGACTCCAAATACCAGAGGGCGGTAAAAACCAGCGTTAGGAGCCTCTAATGCTGGTTTTGACGGCTACCGCCCAACTCTAAATCTAGCCAACTGTGATTACAGAGAAATGTGCAGATATCTTGTGTTGTTGTTATACTCAAAAGGGCGGCAGCACCCTATTGTGCTGAGTAAAGCTTACTGGGATCTCTCAGTGTCCCAGCTAACTGGTCCCAAGCCAGGGAACAAGAATATGCAAACTCCCGGTGTCAGCTCCGGATCGGATCAAAAAAAGCTCAGACTTACAATATGTTCAAAATATACAGCTAGATTACCAGTTGTGCGTTTGGCTTAAAAAGCAGCGTTGGCCGGTCCTAACGCTGCTTTTTAACGCCCGCTGGTTTTACGAGTTTTGAAGTTACAGGCTCACCACTCACTTTTTTGGCCAGACTTGGAAATACCGCAAATCCACTTACGTAAATTGCGTATCCTCTTTTTTCAATGGGACCTGCATAGCGCCGGTATTACGAGTCTGCCAAAAAGTGAATGGTACACCCTCTCCTGTCAAGACTGGTACCGCATTTTAAAGTCAGTAGTTAAGAGTTTTACACTACAAAGCCGTAGCATAAAACTCTTAACTAAAGTGCTAAAAAGTACCCATAAACTACATATTAACCCCTAAACCGAGGTCCTCCCGCATCGCAAACACTAAAAAAATATTGTTAACGCCTAATCTGCCAAACCGGACATCGCCGCCACTATAATAAATATATTAACCCCTAAACTGCCGCACTCCCGCCTCGCAAACATTAGTTAAATATTATTAACCCCTAATCTGCCGGCCCTAACATCGCCGACACCTACCTACATTTATTAACCCCTAATCTGCCGCCCCCAACGTCGCCTACACTATATTAAAGTTATTAACCCCTAAACATAAGTCTAACCCTAAACCTAACACCCCCTAACTTAAATATAATTAAAAGAAATCGAAATAAATATTCCTATCATTAACTAAATTATTCCTATTTAAAACTAAATACTTACCTATAAAATAAACCCTAAGCTAGCTACAATATAACTAATAGTTACATTGTAGCTAGCTTAGGGTTTATTTTTATTTTACAGGCAAGTTTGTATTTATTTTAACTAGGTAGAATAGTTACTAAATAGTTATTAACTATTTACTAGCTACCTAGCTAAAGTAAATACAAAAATACCTGTAAAATAAAACCTAACCTAAGTTACAATTACACCTAACACTACACTATAATTAAATTAATTCCATAAATTAAATACAATTAAATACAATTACATAAAATTAGCTAAAGTGCAAACCCCCCCCCCACTAAATTAAATTATAGAAAATAATGAACAAATTACAAGATTTTTAAAATAATTACACATAAAATAATAATTACACATAAAAAAGCCCTACCCTACACTAAATTACAAATAGCCCTTAAAAGGGCCTTTTTGCAGGGCATTGCCCCAAATTAATCAGCTCTTTTACCTGTAAAAAAAAATAAAAATCCCCCCAACATTAAAACCCACAACCCACACAACCAATCCTACTCTAAAACCCACCCAATACCCCCTTAAAAAAACCTAACACTAACCCCTTGAAGATTACCTTACCGGGAGAAGTCTTCATCCAACCGGGCCGAAGTCCTCAACTTAGCTGGGAGAAGTCTTCATCCAAGCCGGGCAAAGTGGTCCTCCAAACAGGAAGAAGTCTTCATCCAGACGACATCTTCTATCTTCATCCATCCGGCACGGAGCGGGTCCATCTTCAAGACATCCGACGCAAAGCATCCTCTTCATCCGACGGCTAACACTGAATGAAGGTTCCTTTAAATGAAATCATTCAAGATGGTGTCCCTTCAATTCCGATTGGCTGATAGAATTCTATCAGCCAATCGGAATTAAGGTAGAAAAAAATCTACCAATAGAATGCCAGCTTAATCCTATTGGCTGATTGCATCAGTCAATAGGATTTTTTCTACCTTAATTCCGATTGGCGAATATACTAGACTGATATACTAGAGGAAGGTTTTCCTCTGTAAAAAGCACAATTGGGCAGAAAGAAGCTACTTCCAGGTGGTAACCGGGCCATAGGACAAGCTATTGATGCTGCTGTTCATTCCGGGCAGACTGCTTCTCTTTCTGTTTTGCATATGTAAATATGACCCTGGGTGATGGGGGAAACCAAACGTGGACTTCTTGCCCAATGTGCTTAGAGGAATATGGCTGTACCTCACTGACGAGGCCCACAGATGGTTGAAACGATTGTCTGGGGTTGCCGTTTTCCTTGTTCAGTGGAGAATTGCCTGGTATATCCGGACTGGACTGACCATGTCGGCGGGATCAGACTGATATACTACAGGAAGGTTTTCCTCTGTAAAAAGCACAAATGGGCAGAAAGAAGCTACTTCCAGGTGGTAACCGGGGCCATAGAACAAGCTATTGATGCTGCTGTTCGTTTCTGGCAGACTGCTTCTCTTTCTTTTTTGCATTAATAATATAACATGTACTTTGTTTTTCAGTTGAATCCTACTGTTTCAAGCGTCAGGTGATACTAAGTGAGATGATACTAAATGTAATTTTTTTATTTAGCAGAATCTCACACCAGCAGACTGTTGTTGTTCCTACAACAACATGGTGGGAAAGTCAATTTTCCAAAGAGTTAAAGCTAGAGTTAAGGTTAAAGCTAGGTTTATTGACAGTTTTTTTAAAGGGCTCTGATTTCTGCTCTTTCAGCTTTGTTTTAGAAGAAGATGACTCATTTCTTGACATTCATGGTTTTGTTTAGGCCTTGGCTACAGTTAAACCTGTTCCTCCTTGGAATCTAAATTTGGTTTTGAAGATTTTACAGGCTTCTTCATTTGAGCCTATGCATAATGTGGATATTAAGTTTCTTTCTTGGAAGGTTTTGTTTCTTTTGCTATCTTTTCTGCTAGATGAGACCAAATTTGACTTCTTATCTAAGGTTGTATCTTCACAATTGTGTCCTAATCCCAATAATTCTTCTGAGAGAAGTCTTCATAATTTGGATGTTGTTAGGGCATTGAAGTATTATGTTGATGCTACTAAAGATTTCTGACAAACTTCCAGTTTGATTGTTCATTTTTCTAGTTCCAGAAAAGGGCAGAAAGTTTCTGCTGCTTCTTTGGCTTCTTGGTTGAAGCTTTTGATCCATAAAGCTTACCTGGTCAGCCTCCACCTAAACGGATTACTGCCCATTCTACCAGATCAGTTGCCACTTCTTTGGCTTTTAAGAATCAGGCATCTGTTGACCACATTTGCAAGGCAGCTACTTGGCCTTCTTTGCATACATCACTAATTTCTAGCATTTTTATGTTTTTGCTTCTTCTAAGGCAGCCTTTGGCAGGAAAGTCCTTCAGGCAGTTCTCTCGAGTTAATTTGTTTTTGCCTGTCAATTGATTTTAATTGTATTTAAGAAAAAAGAAAGAAAATAATGTATTTTATCCTTTGGGTTCTTTTGGGGTTGTGTATTTAGTTTCTCTGTAAAAAAAAAAGATATTCTTTTTATCCCACCCTTTATGTCTCATTGCTTGTGGACTCCACAGCTTGGGTATTAGTTCCCAGGAGTAATGGATTATGGACTCTCACTGGCAGTATGAAAGAAAACATAATTTATGCTTAGCTGATAAATTACTTTCTTTCATGGTGGTGAGAGTTCACGAGACCGCACCCTGTATTTTTTTATGTTGTTTTTTTGCCTGCTCCTATTTTTTTGCTTATTTCTTTTCCTACCTCTTTTAGTTATACGTCAGACTGATTTACAGTGAGGTGAGAGGGGTTTAAAAGAGCTCTTGGGGTTTGGGAATCTTTGCCTCCTCCTAGTGGCAGGGAAGAGTAATTTCCAGGAGTAATGGATCGTGGACTCTCACCACCATGAAATAAATTAATTAATCAGGTAAGCATAAATTATGTTTTCGCATTGCTTGCGCCAGTAAAGGAATGTTCTAGTACAAAAAGTACATGAATGTGTAATTTTGCATTATCAATTTTATATAACTATCGCCAAGATCACAAGTGGAGCACAAAAATATTGGCGCTATTGAATGCTATCAAAGCGCAAGTTAAATCAAGTTTCAGATAGGTCAGATAGTGTGGGCGCCCTTTCTCCCTTTCTCCATAGACTTTGGTGAGAAACACTAAAAAAGCTTCTTCTGGCTTTCGCTTGCACACATATCTGAAGGTGCGCTAGGCCAGGTGTGCTAAAGCGGTACCAAAAGTGGTTGCCATGGATGCATAATATACAAATAAATTCCATCACAATTTCATCCAAACGAAATATAGATCATAAAATATGTGTTCTACAAGTAGTGTTTCATAAAGCTAATTAAGTTACACAAACATATACCTGTAACTACGTATATATGAATCTATGGACGTCTTAAACTATCATGTTTCCAGTGTCTGATAGCTATAGGCTTCCCTAATATGTTCAATCCAGTAACATCTCATAAACTGCATATATAATCGCTTCAACTATATCTCATATTTTATAAACAAATGATCGCACTTACTTAAAGTTCAGTGTATACTGCATAGAAGATAAATACCATGTAGTGATATGCTTCCCTGTTGAATATATCCATGATGACACACAAGGGGGGTGGCAAAGATCATAAACTGCATAACGTCATACAAACAACTCACCCTGCATTGAACATCTATATGAATATAAATAAATAAATATATATATATATATATATATATGTTCACTGTATATAGATAATAGATAGATCGGTTTAAAAATAACATTTTCTTCTAAAGAAAGAACAAAGGTTATTAAAGTAGTTTTATTGAAAAAAATATTTATTTTGTTTTAAAATGATTTGGTGTATGTCAAGGTGTTTGACTGGGAGCGGCACAAAATATATGCAATGCCCATACAAATGCCCCTTTAGGGGCAATGGGTATTTTAGGATTTTTTGGGGGTTGGTTGGGTGGGGAGATTTATTTCTAGGGGGAGACTTGGTATTTTTTTTAATGTAAAAGAGCTGTTTAACTTAGGGCAATGCCCTACAAAAGGCCCTTTTAAGGGCTATTGATAGTTTATTGTAGGTTAGGGGGTGTTTTTATTTTGTTTTGTTTTTTTATTTTTATAGCGCTATTAGATTAGGTGTAATTGTTTTTATTTTTGTAAGTTTCGAGATTTTTATTTTTCGTAATTTAGTGTTTATTATTTTTTGTAATTTTAGATTTTTTAAAATGTTTCGTAGAGTTAGGTTTTTTAAATTTGTAATTTAGATTTTTTAATTGGTAGTTTTTTTATTTGATCAGAATAGTAATGTTAAGTTAATTTATAGTTTAAATTTAGATTTTTTTTTTATTTTGCAGGTAAGTTTTTATTTATTTTAAGATAGTTATATTGTAATTTTAATTTAAATTTATGGGGTGTTAGGTTTAGTGGTGAATAGTTTAATTTAGTGTTTTGCGATGTGGGGGGGCTGGTTTAGGGGTTAAAAGGTTTAGTTTAGTAGTTACGATGTGGGTAGCGGGTGTTCTGTTATGTTTGCCTACCGCGTTACGTTTGCCTACCTACTGTCACACCTAGAATAAACTTGCAAACACTCTGTGCACGCATGCGCTCACTGCCGCAGTCAGCAAATATTACAGAACACCGTCCACAATTTTGGCACTAGCTGGGGACATGAAAATATCAGTGCCAAAAAAAGCAATATGTTCTTTTATTCAGTATATTGAATATTTTTATACTGATGTATTTGATTAAAGGAGTCAACGTATTTCAATAAAGCAGATATAATATAAATAGTTACAAACATTCCCTTTCATGATGAAACACTAATACATGCCCGTTTTTTTAACTATTTATATTATGCTTTATTTAAATACGTTCACTCCTTTAATCAAATACATCAGTATAATAATATTCAATATACAGAATAAAAAAACACAGTTGTAGGAAGCCTTTTTTGGCACTGATACAGTATTTTGATGTCCCCAGCTAGTGCCAAAATTGTGGGCGGTGTACTATAATATTTGCCGACTGCGGCAGTGAGCGCATGCGTGCAAGGGATATTTGCAAGTTTATTATAGGTGTCGTGCTCTAATATTTGCCGACTGCAGCAGTGAGCACATGCGTGCAAAGGGTATTAGCAAGTTTATTGTAGGCGTGGCCGTAAGCGTTACGTAGGTAGGCAAACGTAACGCGAAAAGACAAACACCGGTAGTTTAGGGGTTAATAACTTTTATTAGTGTCTTTGATGTCGGCAAGAGGAGGAATAGAGGTTAATAATGTTTATTAGTGTTGGCGATGTCGGGAGCAGCGGAATAAGGGTTAATAATTTTATTTTGTGTCAGCGATGTCGGGGAGCGGCAGATTAGGGGTTAATAACTTTATTTTGTGTCGGCGATGTCGGGGAGCGTCAGATTAGGGGTTAATAATTTTATTTACTGTCGGCGATGTCGGGGGCGGCGGATTAGGGGGTGTTTAGACTAGGGGGTCGAATTATCAAAGCGTCAATTTTGTTGCATTCAGTGGCATTAATATGCTCGCGAGATATCGCTGCCGCGAGTCTACATTCAACAACCTTATTTATCAAAAAGTCTGTCAAAAAGACGCGTGCCAAGTTCTATGCGATGAATATTGGATTGTTGATAAATAAGAGTCATCGATGTCGCGGATATTGTTTTTTCCAACTTTATTTATACCATTTCATTACTGTCCATGAACAAGCACATTTCTCTAAAGCTAATCTTTTATTTTTCATCTGTTAATGTCCAAGAAATAGCTAGATTTACACCTGAACAAACAATAATATCTCTTAGAAAGTATTTTTCTATGTATTTGTTATAAAAAAAACCTGATATATGGTATTTGTATTTCTATAAATCTCATGTTTTTTGGTTTTTTAAAATGATTATTAATGCTAGAATTTGTACATATATCTTTGCACATACTTGTATATATATATATATATATATATATATATATATATATATATATATATATATATATATGTTTTATATCATAAATCTTTTGTAAACGTATTTACATGTCCCTAAATTCCTTTTTTTTTGTTCTAAACAATTTATTTATTTATAAAATATTTTACCAGGAAGGATACATTGAGATTTTTCTCGTTTTCAAGTTGTCTTTCATATCTCTGTTTTTAATTATACCACTTTATGTATATAGTATAAATATATTATTATTCTGAGCAAGAATAATATGCGAATATAACATGTAATCATGGTATCATATGTATTTATTTGCAATCAATGGATATTTTAAGAGCTGGGCTAGATTTCTCTCTGCACCTGTGTAACCCCTCCTGATTGCAGTCTAGTTTTAAACACTACCCCTACACAGGTGTTATAAAATGGGCTGGCATATAAGATAACATTTCTTCATGAAAATGAAATTCAAGAGAAGGAAGAAAAACACTGAAAATAGCATGACAGTAAAGAGGTGATTTTAATTTCTGCTGTATCTGAATCATGACAGTTTAATGTTAGGTAAACTATCTCTTTGAGCTATCGGGGCATATCTATCAAGCTCCGAATGGAGCTTGATGCCCTGTGTTTCTGGCGAGCCTGCAGACTCGCCAGAAACAGCAGTTATGAAGCAGCGGTCTAAAGACATCGCCGCAATACCGCAATCGAGTACGATCAGGTTGATTGACACCTCCCTGCTGGCGGCCGATTGGCTGCGAGTCAGCAGGGGGCGGTGTTGCACCAGCAGCTCTTGTGAGCTGCTGGTGCAATGTTAAATGCAGAGAGCGTATTGCTCTCCGCATTTAGCGAGGTCTTGCGGACCTGATCCGCACTGTCGGATCAGGTCCGCAAGACCTTTGATAAATAGAGGCCATCATTTTAAGATTATATTGGATCAAACATCATTCAAATTTTAAAATCATTGTCTAAAATATTACACTGTGTGTCCTAATGTCATCATTAATGTTTAACTTTAATACTAATTTCACATATACATACTTTAAAAGTATAATACACAATGTAACAAATGACACTTACAAGTTCTGATGAGTGATCAATGACACAAGTGATAGTAGAAAATATATATTTAAATCAGATTGTCTGCTGTCATAAATCATGTGATTATGCATTTCCCAATCAAAAGTGGTGGAAAATTTCACTAGTTTGAGGGTTGATAAGGAGTATTGTGTCAAATTTGGTGCGAACGTGTTGCGTCAAATTTAGTGGGAAGTGGAGAGTGGGACTTTCATTACATGCTTTAAACATGGTGCAATAGATTTATAAAAAAAAGAAAGTTAGCTATGTTATGTTTTTATTTAATTTTTATTTCTATAGCTACTAGTGCACCAATATGGAGCAATACTTTGAACCAAATTTGAAGCAATACTTTGCACCAAGTTTGGAGCAATACTGTGCACCAAATTTTGACTAATACTTCGCACCAAATTTCGAGCAATAATATTGTCCCCTTGCTTTGTAATGAGAGACAAAGGTGTAACATAATCTGTCACGGATACCAGACCAACCAGGCTTCCCCCACCCCCCTACTACCTGGCTAACTCCCTTTTACACCAGATCTGGCCATTTCATGGCTTACAAGATCTCACTGACTCTTGCTTTGTGTTGTTTTGCTGTGTTGTATCTTGTCAGAGAAGAGCTGATCTCTGACCGGGAAAACCCTTATAGGCTGGCCGGGCTCCTGGAACTGCTGGTCGGCCGCATCAAGGCCAAACACCAGCTAGATTTCACCCTGGTTGCTCCAGTAGCCATTTGCCCCAGAGTTCCGCTCTTTTGGGGATCAGTAGCCCCTAGCGAGTACAAGAAGTGAGAGAATTACCAAAGCTGTACCTATTGTTACTGGGCTGTAACTCCCCAGTAACAGATCATGCCGCTTTTTGGACTGTGGCATCTGGGGACCGAGAGCTTTTAAATGACACCCTGGAAGTGCCGCCGCTCCCCCGGGATCACCCCAAAACCACCACCTCTGGATGCTGGGACTCTGTGGGACTGTGGCTGCTATGGCCGGCGCCAGCCAGTCTGAAGGGACGGGAATGGCGGGAGATTTGAGAGTAAGGTTTTGCACCCTGTTTATGGCAAAACTCGTAATCTAGGTGATTATTTGCCTGTTTTCATTCTCATTTCATCTAATTTCAGATCATATGTTAATAAACCAGTTAAAAAATAATTTCACATTACACCTTTAAACTTAAAACTTGCACATAAATACCGAAACCCTTTATATCCCATACATACTAATACACCCCCCCTCCCACATAACCCTCTTGAGACCCACCCTTATCTATCTTATTGACTGCCTCCCAACTAGGCATATAAATTACTATACCCTGAGCAACTTCTGCCTACTACCCCGACATACTAATTGGCTCCGCCCCCCTCCTCCAATCCCTTCCTACTCTACTCTGAGCGGCTCTTGCCCGCTGCTTCCCCCCCTACCCCATAAAAATATAGAGCTATCTCCTCCCTAGCCCTAACCTGAGTTGATTAGATTTCTAAAGACTAAGGAGAATCACACAAGGAGTG
The DNA here is from genome assembly GCF_027579735.1 of Bombina bombina. Classification (NCBI taxonomy): domain Eukaryota; kingdom Metazoa; phylum Chordata; class Amphibia; order Anura; family Bombinatoridae; genus Bombina; species Bombina bombina. The sequence goes on along the minus strand of NC_069501.1, from coordinate 886,603,627 downwards.
TGGATATCTCCTGGAAGTATGCACCTGAAAGCACTCTCAGCCTAGACTCTGTGGCAGTAATTCCAGAATGGGTAAAATTAAAATATAACTTTTATTATGAATTGCTCTTAAAATAAGGGTAACACACAAATTAAAAACGACACTAGCACCTCCAAGACATCTATTAAGTGGTTCACTCTGTAGGAGGACTTATTGGATCAAAGGCCTAATATATATAATTATATTCTCCTTAATGGAGTTATCATTGTTCTGCTATACTGCTGCTATTGGGTCCAAATAATGTATGTGTACAGTCATAATATGACTACCACCCTGTATAAGGATATTTGGTTACCCTAATAACTCTGGATCATGTGGTGTAAGCCAGAATTGTGTCTGTTTGTATGAATATTTTCTGAGAGGACAATAACTGATTGATTTCTCTCAGTGAGGCCAACTATCCTCACTGTTTAATGGTACAACATGTGGATGTTTTTTGAAACGTTTTGTGTGCAACACTAGAGTTATGTATTATATTGACCACATATGTATAATTGTTTTCTGATTTCTAAGTTCAATACATTCCCCAACCGATTACTCAGTGCAAATCCTTATTGTTATGTTATTACTGTTTTGTTCTGTTATCATTGATGAAATCAGAAAACAATTATACATATGTGGTCAATATAATACATAACTCTAGTGTTGCACACAAAACGTTACAACCACTATTTAGAGTACAGAGTCTACATAGTATATACCTGGATACAAGCAACACTGAATATAGTTTTTTTCAAAAAAACATCCACATGTTGTACCATTAAACAGTGAGGATAGATACTGCCACAGAGTCTATGCTGAGAGTGCTTTCAGGTGCATACTTCCAGGAGATATCCACACTCCTTGTGTGATTCTCCTTAGTCTTTAGAAATTTATCCACTTATGCATTAGCACCATTCCCTATATAAGTAATATTTGTTCCACAAATACATATTATGTAGTCTGTAATTATTGAATAACAGGGAAAAAGCCCTTGTGGTGCCATTGTTCGTGTGTAATAATCTGAGCTGATTAGATACTTTACTCTTTTTCTTATATAGCTGGGAGGGGACCATTACGGTTCGTTTTACACTTCTCTTACTCTATAATAAAACTGAAGTCTCATTGTGAATTAGCCCACGTTGTATAGTAACATTGGAGATATGTGAATGTATTATGTTGCTAACTATACTGCGTATATATCGATGTATAAATGTTTTGGGGCTTACCCCATATGCTGTATCTTTTTTTTTTATGACTTCAATAAAAATTATTTTAAAAAAAAACAACAAAAAAAACTTGCACATAAAATACTGTCATCTTAACCTTGTATTTATAGCTGCTATAAAATGTTTGCTTATTTAAACATATCAATTATCAAATTAATCACAATTATATGAATTTATTAATTTTGCATATCATGGATGGATATTATTGCTTCAGTAAAAAACAAGATTCAAACACAGGCAATTTGTAATTAACATTCTGTCATTATATATTTAAGTTTTGGTTGTTAATCTTTTATTTTCATGAAGGTCTCTGAAAATCCTTACAAAAACCAATTTGAAAATCTTGCCATGCTACTGTTTCTTGTCTTGGATTTTTATCTGTTTAACAAGATTTTGCTGTAATGTAATTTTCTACATCAGTTTTTTTCTAATTCATTTGGGAACTTTTATTATTGATTAGAATGGCTTAGAAAACAATAATAAAAAAAGCTCCTAAAGCTACTATATGATGTTTTCATGTATGAATTGGTTGAATAGGAGCAAACATCCTGCAAAATGACAGCACTGTATTATTCTTAACTGAACTGTCCAGTATTTCAGGGGGCTGTCCAGTAAAATCTAAACAAAAATACTGGACACTTTAATATTCATTTTTTTTAAGTGTCATAAGTAGCAGCCTCCATGCATTACAAACATGCAGGAAAAGTGTAAAATAAAGATAATCACTGTTTTATATGTTGCTTCCAGTTATGGGTACTGCTATGTCTGTGTATCTACTGGGGTATAAGCTCTGCTGTGTGTGTGCTACTGGCAGTCAAGGAGGGTTATATCACTGCTGTATAATTTACAGGATAATTAGGGATAAAATCACTGCTCAGCTGTTAAAAATAATAATATATATATATATGGGGGGTCAAGAGTGGAGCCTAAGGTAGAGCTTCGGAGAGGTACCATTGTGTGGCCCTACCTACCACACTTGCCTAGTCGCAGGTCTACAGGTTGTCCAGTATTTTTGTGGAGGACAGATGACAACCCCAATAATGGCTTGTGTGAGAAAAATTAGAAAATTTCTTTATGTGCCCTGACAGCCCAGACCTCCTCATTGACCATCCAACATTGCTCCAAAGACAACAGCCTTGATTCATACATGCTCAGAAGGTTGCCAAGGGGCTTTGTTTGAAATGCTAAATTGTGTTTGAAATTCATTAAAGGGACAGTCAGCTTTCCAAAAAGGACAAAGCAAAAAAAAAAAAAAGTATCAGTGAGTTGGGACACTCACTAGCAGGCTCCAATAAGCACATTTGGTGCTGCTCTGTTTGGGAGTATAAAGGCTGTGACACACTGCAAGCGGAGCGGTGCGCAGCGTGTGGATGCAGCTGTGCGCGCTCAGTGTGTCCTGCCTTTTCATCTCTGAGCACTCTGCTGCGTCAGGTCGCGTAGCTAAGCTCTCAGAGATGAAATAATTGAGCTTCAGAAGCGATGCGATGCGGTGCGAAGCAGCTGCTTCGCCTCGCGCCGCATCGCTTGCAGTGTGTTACAGCCTTAATTGTATCACTAACACACGGCATTCACGCTGTGGAAATATATTGCACTAGGAGGTACCTTCTTTATTAATTTGTATCTTCACATGAGTCTACCTAGGTTTAGCTTTCAAAAAAGAATACCAAAAGGACAAAGCAAATTTGATGATAAAAATAAATTGGAAAGTTGTTTAAAATTGCATGCCCTATCTGAATCATGATTTAAGTTTAATTTTGACTAGACTGTCCTTCTAAGTAATGTTTCACCTATATTTCCTACAAACTGCTAGCAACAAAGAAAAACGTGCTTGCAAAATAGTTTCTATATACGTTTGCAATTGCAAGATATTTGCAAATGTGCCTGTTTTGTAATGGTAGTCTTGCTGTATAGAACAAAAGGTATCTTCAGATGCTGGCAGTGTGTGTTCCAGAGTGTTCTAGAAAACTGGTTGGAATTTTTCACCAACACTTAGGCCCAGCATGCAGAATTCATAAAGACGCTATCACTTACACTGCACCTTGTGAAGTGTCTCATCTTGCAACCGTGTTTCAAAAGTGCCCCTTTGTATTCTCTTTAAAGGGACATAAAACCCAATTTTTTCTTTCATGATTCACATAGAGGGGGAGATTTATCATAGTGCGAGCGGGCATGATGCGATGTAGCGTATCATGTCCTCCGCACATCGATAAATGCCGACAGCTTATGCTGTCTGCATTTATCATTGCACAAGCAGTTCTTGTGAACTGTTAGTGCAATGCCGCCCCCTGCAGATTCGCTGCCCTTCGGCCGCTAGCAGGGGGTGTCAATCAACCGGATCGTATTCGATCGGGTTGATTTTTATCTGCTGCCTCAGAGCAGGCGGACAAGTTATGGAGCCGCGGCCTGAAGGCTTGATAATTTAGCCCCAAAGAATGCAATGTAAAAAAAAATTCCAATTTACTTCTATTCTACTTCAAATTTGCTTCATTCTCATGTTATTCTTTGTTGAAGATATATCTAGAGAGGTAACATGACAGGAAATTTTGCTGCCATCTAGTGTTCTTGCTAATGTATATTATTGTAGCAAAACTGCTGCTATATAGTGCTGCAGGCACGTGCACACTCCTGAACTCACCTTTTTGACAAAAAAATAAGGCAAAAAATTTATAATAGAAGTAAATTGGAAAGTTGTTTAAAATTGTACGTTCTATCTGAATCATGAAATAAAAATGTTGTGTCCCTTTAACTATAGTTTTATTTTTTGCATATGTTAGTATGGACTTATAAAGGGAGAGTTTTCCCTTTTAATGTGTGTGTTCTGTAACGTTATGTGCTGAGAGGTGAACAGATGCTGCTGCAATGATTATTATAGAGTGTGACTGGCAACCTGTGGCAGTGAACAGGGACAATACAAATCTTTTTCATTTCTACCATTTTCAAGTTGCAGCAACTTTTTCCCCATGAGATATTATTTTTAGAAAAGGGAATTTTATTAAAATCTAGGCAAATGACATCAAAACAAGTAGATGTGTATACTTAGATATAATGAGAAAAAATAAGGGTGTGGGGCATTTGAGACTGAATATAACTATTTAACCCTGCAGAAAATAACAACAACTGTTAATATTACTTTAGAATAGCATATGTATTACACAGTGATCGAGTAGTAAATACAGTTGTTGCTTTTCAGCTTACACCTGTGTGTACTGTACCCAGAAATGCCTTGCTTTGTCTTTATTTTGCAAATATTTACATGATGTAGGAAGTGACTAAAATATCCTTCTACAGTTTCCTCCAAGGATGGTTGTAAAATTTTATCCAAACAATTTGTCTCCATAAACAGGATGTTTTTCCTTTCTAATCAACATGCAGGTGGTGAGTGCGGCACAAGAACAAATGACTGACATTTGTTTTAAGATGTGATACACATTTTGTTCTAGCATAGTGTCACACAAGGTAATCCAAATACACTAAGAGGAATAGTGCTATGTATATATGGCAAATTATGTTACATATTGTAATGAGTGTGACACTTTTTTTTACATAAAGTCACATTTCTACACATTTAGCAAAATGTCAGCTTTTGTTGCTCTTTTTTTTCGGAACAAACAAATTTGTTTCTGCTCCTAATTTTGTTTTAAGGGGAACTATAAAGGGAATTTCATGGGTAATTGATGACAACCAGTAGGTATCATACAGTGAATAAGAGGGACATTAGCAGTACACTGCGGTTCTTATTTCATAACTCTCACAATGTTAAAACTGACCAGATTAAAGTGCTCTGCTTGGAATGTCAGTCTGCCATATGTATCTGAATTCCACTAGGTTATCCTAACACACTTACTTAATTATATAGCTTGAAACTGACAATGAAATTGGTGTCATGTAAGAGAAAAACAACAGCTTTAGCCTTTCACTGCACCTGTTTACACCATCCAGGCATAACTCGGCCCTGGTGTGGGAGTCTGAGCCTATAATGGCAGCTGTTCAGTTACCATAGAAACAGCTGCATATTTATTAAGTTTTAAGCTTCTGCAAGCACTACAGCTAAGACTTTCAAAAAGTAGGTTGTAATGCTGTGTCTGGACAGAGATAATTGTAGCACTATCTTAGGTAACAATAGCATTAACATCTGTGTTAGATAAACCATTATTGCCAATGCAGGAGAATGAAATCGTAGTGTTCTAATGCAAGAGGAAACAAGTAATTCCATAAATACAGAATTCAAACTGCGAATGATTATGGATCAACATAAGTAATAAGCAGCTTCAACAATCTTTTATAAAATACTTAACATAAATCTTAAGATAAACTTGCATGCTCTTTGGGACAATATTAGAAAAAAACAAGTGAGCAAAATGGTTAGTGAAAGGAATAACTTCCCTTTAAAGGGACATGAAGCCAAAAATATTTTCATGATTCAGAAAGAGCATACCATTTTAAACAATTTTCCAATTTACTTCTATTAGCAAATTTGTTTCACTCTCTTGGTATGCTTTGTTGATGGAGCAGCAATGCAATACTGGGATATAGCTAAACATTGTGAGAGCCAATGACTAGAGGCATATACTGCATGTACAGCCACCAATTAGAAGCAAATTAGATAACAGAAGCAAATTGGAAAGTGGTTTAAAATGGCATGTTCAATCTTAAGCAAGACAGTTTAGTTTGACTTTACTGTCTCTTTAAAAAGGGGTCACAGCCTGCCTCAGCTTCTCCTCTGTGTATGTTGAATTTTTAGTTGGATAACGACAGTGACTTCATCTTCAATGGACCCAGATGATTAAACCTCCATTTTCATATCAATACGGACTTCAGAAAAGAAGAATCCAAAATAGTGTAGCATGTAAGACACTAAATGGAAGTTGCTCACAAAGTACTGTGAAAATAGATTAAAATGTATTGAAGAACCAGGAATAGTGCAGTTCATCAGCAACAACAGCTTTACTTCAGATAACACCTCTCTATTAAAATTCATTTAAAGCTATTTAAAAAAACATTAACATACTATAAATAACTAATAGAAATGATTTAGTTAACTAAAGTGTGTGTGTGTGTGTGTGTGTGTATATATATCATATATTTCTATAATGGATGACTGTATGGCCAGAATATAATAGTATAACATTACCCAAGTAGGTATAGTGGATTAAAGTTAGTAAATTTGTAGTTTTTGCAAATTTGTGTTCTCTCAGATTAACATTTGTCTTTCTTTTTAATATCTTACACAGATAGTGTACGTCACCTTTCCTGGGAAACAAAATACTGGCCGTGCTCATAAGCATTAATTTGCATAAATACAACATATATTAGGAATTAAAGCTGATGAGACTGATTTTAAATGATCATTGGTTTATAATTAGATTCTAACACATTTAGAAGAAGTTTCACTATAATCGCATTTTATTTCTGTATTTAACTTTGACCTGAACCTTAAAAAGTCTGGCAAAGGTCCATAAAAACCTGTGTGGGTGGTAACCCTATACACAGTAAGTGCTAGCAAGCAATATCGTGTTTCTGCGAGCATTTTTAATTGCGCTGATATTACAAGATTCTTCTCCATTGACTTCAATGGGGAATGCAAATTTGCTATGTTGTTTGGGCTATTTTGAAGTGTTTATTTTTTTTATTTTTTTTAAATATTATCCATTGACTTCTATGGGGAATGTGAATATGCTATAGTGTTTGGCCAATCATGTAGTGTTAAGTTATGGGTGAATGCGTAAACGCGATTGCAATTTTCGGATTTCGACTTTATTCACGATTTTGGTTAGAGCTAGAGAAAAAACAGTTTACTTTTATCTTATAATACCAGCGCAACTAGAGTAGCACAAAAATGAAAATCCTATCAGAGTTTTGCTAAATCGAAGATGCAAAATACCTCTCTACTTATAATCTAGCCCTAAATATGTAATATTGTAAGGTTAAACAGCAAATGTATGTTTCCAACATCAAAAGATTACACTATTCTCACTATTAAATATGTATTGCTTTGTTGGAAAATCACATTAAAATAACTGCAATTTGGAACCATTGCAGAATTAATTCAACTTTGATACATATGGTAATTCTTGATGATTACTGGTTATATAATATTTGTTTAAATTCAGAGCATTACTTTTTTTCTAGAAAACCACATGTGTATTACTTACAAAATGTGTTTTACGGGCCTAATTACACATACATTTAAAAAGAAAGAAAAACAGAAAACTAATAAAAGTTTTCTTATACTTGTAAAATCTATTTCCTTACTCTAGGTGGGCTTCATTAAACAATAAGGCCTACCATGAGTAAAGGGTCTTAAATTTCATAAGCCGAGATGCTAATAACTTTCTAAAAGATTTGACGCTACTTAGGAATATTTCCAGCCACATTACCGTACTTTTCTCAATGAATAAGTCTTTTAAAACTTAGCAAAATGTGTACATGAAAAGGAAACTGAAATTTTCTAACAGCAACGGAATGTTCTCTCACAGTACTCTCATTGATGGAATCAGGAAGAAAGTACTTCTACACTAGACTTAAGCAGGCTTGTTTACAAAACACAGGATTGTCCCATCAATGTGCCTGTGAGGCAATAATTCTAAAGAGGTTTCCTGTCATGTGAAGAAGCGTATGTAAATGCTCATATAACTCAATATGTATATTGTACAGACTTATAAATACATACAAGCAAAAGAAACTAAATATACAGAGTTCATGTTATCTCTAAGGAGTCTGTAATCTCAGTAATAAGCCAAAAAATGCAAATGTTGGTTGTATTAAGTATAATATATAATATAATGGTACATATTTTTCACTCTTGCATAGAAAATATATATATAAAAAAAAGGTTTAAAATTATAAACTGCTGCAAGACTACACAGGTCTTACAGTCTTGTAAACAAAAGAAACATTTGAGCCAACAGGAAAAGACAATCAAATGTTGCAAGTCTTTACAAAACAGAGCAAAACAGTAATCATTTATATATCAACAGCTTAAATAGTGTATACCCCAGCAAAACCTCTTAAATGCAGCCTTATCATTTCTCAGAGCTTTGATATTTCTATTATTTATATTTAGCATACTAGTATAAAAGGGACATTCAATTTCTTTTTTTTATTTGTTGCATCTAAAAAAGGCATTTATTATTACTTTATGTTTCTTTATTGGTATTGGCATGCCTCTGCCGCCGACCCACTGAGCTGTGGGGACATGGGTACTTATCAGTCAATGAGCAATCAGTCCTTTGGGCTAATTTCAGCACAAACATGGCACTTTTTGTTCATGTACATCATTTTTTTTATATGTGTTCTTTCACATATATGACAGATATTTTGTTGAGTTTGAAGGGAGCTTGTACTGTAACCTTTTGTCCCCTTTAATTTGTTTTGAACAATCCATTTTACCTTCTGGTGTGTTTAAAATTGTTTATAAATAGCTACTTTACTTATATTTTGTTATTGGAAATAGCTGATTTTGCCTGTTTAAACCACCACCTTTACTGAAAATAGAAATTCTTTTTGTATTCTCTATAGAAACGATATGTAAACAAGATTAAACAGCAGCCCAGTGGGGGAATGGGAGTGACAAATACTAAATGTTCATTTTCAATTATTTTCGCTAAGATGATCAAAAGATTGCCTGGTCTGCCAAGGAATGTTAATTTCTGTCTCACAAAACTTACTCCTGGTAAAATGTTCCAATAAAGTGCTCTCGCTGTACAGAATGGCGATGTGCCTTGAATGGAGTAGGGCTAGTGTGGAGGGGGCATTGACATCTTTACACAATATATAATATGTTTAAAATATAAAAATGTATTATGTTTTGTAATAGTTAAAATAATATATATACAAACTAAGTTTAACAGTAAATGTAGTATATTTCTTACAATTTTTCACTGTACCAAACTTGTTTACGATGAAAAATTTATAATAGGAGTAAATTAGAAAGTTGCTTAAAATTGCATGCTCTATCTGAATCAATAGATTTCATATCCCTTTAATATAGGATAGGTAAGCTAAGTTGCTAAGTGTGTTGTGGTGGTGGAGCAAATAGTGTTAATAGGTCTGGGCCTGGGGTAGCTTATAAAAATAGGGATACTTGTGGAATTGTGGATTTGGTTTATCTAAGTGCATCTGTACATAGACTAAATGAAATATTCAAGTCAGAATAATGTACATGGGCCCCAAACACTCACATAATCAAACAGTCACCACAGACAAACAAACATATAAACATGCCCCCAAGGCGTCCCAAGGGGGACCTCAGTCATCAACTGTCTGGATTTAGTAGCAGAAGTTAGGAATATTAGTTCTTAATAAGCGACAGCCCTTCGAGCTAATGGAAACATATCCAGATGGTATGAGAATCGATGGTCTTTGGCGGCCCTGGGATTTAAGTGTATTCCGTTCTTGATCTGCTGCTGATCGAGATATTATTATTATTATTATTATTATTATTATCAGGTATTTGTAGAGCGCCAACAGATTCCGGAGATATCCACATAAGGTTTGGTTTGGATTGGTTGAATGAGTGGGTGTGATTACCTGTAAGCTGACCTTCATCCAATCATCTACCTTTATGGGTAACTTATACAGAGTAGGAACTGGTCACAAGGACGGAGTCCCAAAACGCACGTCAGAGTCTTTCTAATGTCATCAACTGCAGCCGGCATTTGGAATGCCCACACGTGTGTTGCATTCAGCTGCATTGCGGATATCTCAATTCACATTCTAACATGACAATAACCCAAAGTAGATGCCTGAGGAAACGGCGTATGAGCCGAGAAACGCGTTGCATTTACAGGGGGCTTGACTGTATGCCCCTAGTTCACTCCTTTGTATATGTATTTTAATTTGTTTTTAATAAATAGAACTTTTTAATTTTTAAAAAATACTCTTGTGAGTGATTTTACCTGCTTGCACCTGCTTGGAGTGGAACCCAACACACAGAAGTCTGCCACTTTTGGATATTGCATCCTAATGAAAGGTCCCTTGGTGTTAATGACTGATATCCTCTGTGGGTGAGCTGTCACACCTGATAAAATCTGCAGCCTGTCCCTACAAGCACATAGGTGTGCTCCAGCAATGCATCTGTTTCCGTGCAAGCCTTCAGGTGGCGGACAGCAATCAGCCCTATCGAATACAATCGGGTTGATTGACACCCCCTGCTAGCGGCCGATTGCAGGGGGCGGTATTGCACAAGCATTTCAGGAGAAATGCTTGTGCAATGCTTGTGCAATGATATTTATCGATGTGAGGCGGACATGATCCGCTACAGTGGATCATGTACGTCTGCACACTGATAATTCGGCCCCTCAATGCTATCAAAACCTGAGGAATGACCTAAAGATAGCTGTATACAGGATATCCCCTCCAAATCTGAAGGAACTTGTACTTTTTTGCAAAGGTGAGTGGGATAAAATTCCAAATTCCAGATGTGCAAAGTTAATAGATGTGATGGACCCTGGCTACCCCAACTGTGTAGCTCCTCTAAAAGAGTCCTGCTCCTCCCTGGAGACTGCAGCTGTGTAGATGCCAAGTGATTATAGCCCATAGCCCATCTAAAACCAGACAGAACCAGTATATAGGAGCCCAGCCAAATAACTAGACAGACTAGTATTCAGGTGAAATAAGAACTGACTTTATTGGGAAACACACTCCGCTTATATACACACACAAAGGGTTTTATCTGATTCCCAATTCTCCCGCCATTCCCACCCCTCCAGACAGTCTGGCTCCTCCATAGCAGTCCCAGTTCCATAGAGCCCCACATTACCTAGGTTGTGGTTTCTGGGTGATCCTGGTGGAGTGGCAGCACTTCCAGGGTGTCATTGAAAAGATCTTGGTCCCCAGATGTTCAAAAAGCTGCATGATCCGTTACTGGGGACCAGAGCTACAGCCTGGTAAAGATATGAAGGTAGGGGTGTCCAAAACCCCCAGTTCCCAAAGGAATTCCCTTCCGGCAATCACCTCTGGTCCTCTCTAGGGGCTACCAATCCCCAAAAGAGCAGAGCTCTGGGGCAAGGGGCCGCTGGAACAACCTGGGTAAAGGTTAGCGGGTGTCCGGGGTTATGTGGCTGACCGGCAGTTTCAGGAGACTGGTCAGCCAGAGGGGGTTAGGTGGGTGTCCGGGGTAATGCAGCCGACTGGCAGTTCCAGGGGGCCGGCCAGCCAAGGAGGGTTTTCCCGGTCAGGGATCAGCTCTTTCCTGACAATGTTCAAAGCACAAAACAAAGAAAACCAATGGTCTTGGAGATCGCGTAAGCTCTCAAAAGCCCAGATCCGCTGAGAAACAGGAGGGGACTAGGTAGTAGGGGGTGGAGGTTTAACACTTGCAGCATGGTATCCATGACAGCTCAGCTCCCCTCTTCCAGTTCGGCAGACCCGGCTAGATCCACACACTGGTTGGCCTCGGGCTGTCTGAGGAGTTATTCCAATTCCGTCTGCTAGGAAAGTCCATCTGCATTCCCATTGTTTTTTCCCGGCCTGTATTGGATTTCAAAGTTAAAGGGCTGCAAGGCTAAACTCCACCATAACAAGTGTCCATTGTCCCCAGAAACCCTGTTGAGTCAGACTTGGGGGTTGTGATCAGTGAGGACAGTGAAGGGCTTTCCGTAGAGGTACGGTTGAAGCTTCTTAAGGGCCCACACCAGGGCCAGGCACTCCTTCACCACCACATAGCCTACCTCCATGGGCAACAGCTTCTGGCTTATGTAGGCTATGGGGTGGTCCTGCCCTTCCTCGTCCACCTGGCTCAGTACTGCTCCCATCCCAAAAATATGGGCATCTGTGTAGACACAAAAATGTTTGGTTGGGTTAGGAGTAGCCAGGACAGGGGCAGAAATCAATGCATTCTTCAGGTTTTGGAAGGCAGTTTCACATTCTGGGGACCAGAGGAGCTGTCGTGTAATCATTTTCGGGTTGTCGGTCAGGGGTTTGGCCAGGGCACTGTAATTGGGGACAAATTTGTGGTAGTACCCTGTGGTCACTAGCAAAGCTAAGACTTGGGTTTTGGTCTTGGGGTGGGCCAGTTCACGACTGCCTCAATCTTGGCCGGTTCCGGCCGCTGCTTCCCGCAGTCCACCCAATGCCCAAGGTACTAGACCTCTAAGCACCCTATCGTACACTTGTCGGGCTTCATGGTCAGACCGGCGGCCCTGATGCAGTCTAGAATGACACCTAGGTGGACCAAATGGTCCTCCCAGGTGTCGCTGTAGACCACAATGTCATCCAGGTATGTGCAGGCATAGTCCTGGAGGCCATCCAGGAGGTGATCTACCATTCTCTGGAAGGTTGCCGGAGCATTCTTCATTCCAAATGGCATGACCTTTAACTGGTATAGGCTGAAGGGGGTGATGAATGCTGACTTTGGGATGGACCCTGGGTCCAAGGGGATCTGGCAGTATCCCTTGCAGAGGTCTAGGGTGGTCAGGAAGTGGCCACAGGTGATCTGGTCTAGTAGGCCATTGACCCAGGGCATGTGGTAAGCGTCGGTCGGGGTTCTGTCATTGACCCTATGGTAGTCAATGCAGAATCTGGTGGTCCCATCCCTCTTGGGTACCAGAACCAGGCCCAGGGACTGTTGTACTCAGTGTATTGCAACCGTGGTGTACCCAGGGGTAGTGGAGAAAATTTCTCACCTGACCTCTAGCATTTGTCAGACTTGCTCTTTCTGCCTAGTCCCTAGCCTCTCGTCCAGCTGCATGTCTCCTATGCCTGGGGGTACCTCATCTTGCCCAGAGAGCTCCGGCATGGGAAGACTCTCGGAGTCCTCCACAGCCGGAGCACAAATGGTGGCTACATCCCTGGCCATTTCTAGGTATGCCTTCAGCATATTCACATGAAAGGTCCGACCCGGTCATCTGAACATTTAGCTACCAGATAGGTTGTGTAATTCAGCTGCTCTACCACTCAGTAGGTTCCCTGCCAGAAGGCCTGTAGCTTGTCAGTTTTGACAGGCTTCAAGGCTAGGGCCTTCTTCCCCCCTGCCAGGGTCCGGTTATGGGCATTCCGGTCGTACCGCCACTTCTGTCTGCTTTAAGCGACCTGAAGGTTCTCTCGCACCCTTTCGGCGATGTCCTTCAGTCAGTCCCTGAATTTGAGAACGTACTCCACAACAGAGTATCCCTCCTCTTCTGTTGATCCCTCCCAGTGGACTCTCAAAAGGTCTAGGGGCCCCCTTATGTTCCAGGCCATATACTAGTGCAAATGGGGAGAATCCCGTGGATTCCTGGGGCACCTCCGTGTATGCAAATATTAGGGGCGGCAGGTATCTTTCCCAGTCCTTGTGAGAGGATGAGAACATCCTAAGCAACTGCTTCAGGGTCCTGTTGAACCTCTCACATAACCCATTAGTCTGGGGGTGGTATGGAGCACTGTGCAGGGGTTTGATCTCGCAAAGTTTCCATAACTGCCGGGTAATCTCTGCAGTGAACTGCATTACCTGGTTGGAGATCACTTCCCAGGGAAAGCCTACACTGGTGAATATCTGGAGCATTGCATCTGCCACTGTCTCCGCCTGGATATTAGCCAAATGGATTGCCTCCTGGTACCGAGTGGCGTAATCTACCACTGTGAGTATATACTTTTTCCCTATGGGGCTGGGCCGGGCCAATGGACCAATGATATCTACAGCAACCCTGCTAAAAGGTTCATCAATAATGGGAAGGGGGTGCAAGGTGGCTTTGGGGTGGTCCCCTGTCTTTCCTACTTTCTGGTATACGTTGCAGGTCTTACAATACTGCTTAATATCAACTGTTATCTCTGGCCAACAGAATGTCTGGGTCAGACGGTGATCGATCCTAGACTTCTTCAGATGCCCTGCTAGGGGGATGTCATGCCCTATACCAATATTTCTGCGGTACTACCAGCTGGCGTTTGGGCACCAGCCCTTTTCTCCTCTCAGAGATCCGGTACAGGAGCCCTTTCTCCCACTCAAAACGTTCCCCCTCTGGGGCTCTGGGGGTCAGTCCCTACTCGGTCATGGTAAGGGGCTAGGGTCGGGTCACTCAAGGTCTCCTGGGTAAAGTCAGTGGGGGATGCCCAGGAGATCTGGTCGGGGGGCAGGGCAAGAGTCGGGCAAAGTGCCTTACCTGGGTCCCCAGATCGTGTGCCGTGGCCTGCGATCTGGCTTACTGTTGGGTGGTGACTGAGCAAACATCTGTGGGGTTATCCCACACAAAGGCTGAGGCAAGGTGGCCAAGGTCATTCCCCAGCAAGACCTTGGCAGGCAGATGGCTCATGATTCCCACTTCTACAGCACGGGAGCCGACACCCCAATCTAGGTGCACCTGTGCCGGGGAGATCCACAGTTCAACACCCCCAGCCACTTGAACTGTGAGAGACCAAGGTGGAGACCAGGTGCGGCTCGATCAGTGTAACTGTAACTCCACTGTCTTGTGGTCCCGGGGCCAAATGCCTGTTGACCCAGATATCCTGGCGATGGTGCTAATGGTTG